>NC_091121.1:7243436-7415936 GCF_040183065.1 Periplaneta americana
GTCGTCAATGTGACATCTTGTCTTGTCTTCAATTGATGCCGGAAAACGTGTTGGTATTTTTAGTCGGTTATTTGATATTTGATATATATTTCTCAAAAAAAAAATCTACGGTCCTGCTGGCCCTTCACATTTCTGTATTCGGGCCAGCATTCCCTTACTTGCACTATTTACAATTTTAAACAAGACGTGTATTGATCCTTGAAGCCTGTTCTTGCCATGTCTTTGATGTCCCTTCATTTTCACTTGACCATCATTTTACTTTCTCCACTATTATTCTACTTCCCTTCTCTTCTTCTCAGTTCCCTTAAAAAATTCTAAAAATAATTTCTAAAATTAATTGATATTTCTTCCCTCCAAACTAATTTCATATTTTAAATAACAATGCACATAACTTATTTAATATAAAAGACCTAACCCTTGTTGACTATTTCACTACAAACTTGAACTAATAAGATATTCACTGACTAACACTTCTCCACCACACATTAGCGCTCGTATCCTGGCAACATTGTTTTCACTTTATTTATAACACAATTTAACACTGGAACAAAAGAACTACAGTTCACCTCCATTTACCATTCCTAGCTAACCTACTATTATTTCAACCCTCTGATGCACCATTTCCTCAGATTATAGACAGGTTTTTGTCCACTATTGCCCCCTCTTTTCTCACTCCTGGCACGCTTTACACACTCACTACTTCCTCTTCTATTCCCCGCACTTGTTTCGCTTTCTCTTTCTCGTTCACCCGTCTCTTCTTTCGTCGATTCAGCCTTCCTCTCTCTCCCCTTCTGCCTTTCTCCACTCCTGTTGCCATCTGATACTATGCTTGTTTTTAGTCGGTTATTTAATTGCTATGTATCAACTACTGGGTTATTTAACGCCGATGGAAATGGTGATCGCGAGATGGTATTTTGTAAACCGTAGGTTCCCTTTACAGTTGAGGAAAATTTAGCAATAAAAACCTAACTAGGTAATCAGCCCAAGTGGGAATCGAACGTACGCCCGAGCGAAGGTCTATATCAGCAGAAAAATGCGTCACTTTTCTGAGCTACGTCTTCAGATGGCAGCAAAATAAAATGCAAAAACCACCGACGTAATTCATTCGGCAGTGATGCATTATATGTTTGCACAAAATCACGTGAAGAAGCTTAGTTCCTAAACACAATCTGCCATAGTAAGAGAAGTTGTAGTTAATGCAAGTAGTAAGGGTATACGAATGTGTTAATTTTGTGTGTGTGTGTGTGTGTGTGTCTGTGGTTTTTTATCATTAATCTAACATGCCATAGGGAAAAACAGGCTGCAATAAAAGGAGATACTATTTATTTATTTATTTATTTATTTATTTATTTATTTATTTATTTATTTATTTATTTAGAATATTAACGTGCAAAAACAACAGCACAAGACCAATTACAGTTTAGCACGATACAAAACAGAACAAAACAACAAATGATGATGAGAATGAATGATAGAAAATGGCAATGAGATGAAATACAAACAATATAATGGTCTACATCAATCATTGATCAAATAATAATTATAAAATTATAAAATTAGTACAATGAGAATTGAAATAATGGGATGGTCTACATGAATCAATAGACCAAATGCAAGAAATATATGGACAAATAATTATTAAAATTAGATCAGTGAGTTAAAACTCAAAGATATACTACACATTAAATGGATCCAAGTTGAATCCATGCAAATTAGCATATTTAATGCATCTGCAGACCGGAGAGAGATATTTAGGATTCTTATTATAAAACAATTTATGAAATCTTAAACCATTAGCAGGAATACGAAGACTGATATTGCTTATGAAAGATTCACAATCAATATCACCCTTAATGACTTTGCAAAAAAATAAATAATCAAGATCCTGACGTCTGGTGAACAAACTACCGCAATTGAAATAATTGCATTTAATCTCATAGTTATAATCGGAATTTGGTAAAAATCTATAAGAACACAGGGAAATAAATTTTCTTTGAATATTCTCCAATTTAGCCGAGTCAGTGGAAGTAATGGAGTTCCATACAACAGATGCATATTCAAGCTTGGATCTAACCAACGTATAGTATAAAATTAATAAACACATAGGAGTGGAAAAAGAATAAGTTATAGACCTAATAGACCTATTAATAATAATAGTAATAGTAATAATAATAATAATAATAATAATAATAATAATAATAATAATAATAGCTATAATATCACTGTTTCATATCATATATAAGTTTTATGTAATTTTTCTCTTTTTAATGTCTTGTCTGTGTATTTTATGTCATAGTCTATGTATTATGTGGTGAACATGCATTTGTATGTCATGTGTCCATTTCATGTCATTTTTATGTCATATACGTCCTTAAAAGGAATATGTAGCTATGTTTCTACGAATGCTTACTTTTTTACGTATCAAGTCTGTGTGTGATATCTCCTGGGAAAGTATTGTATGTAATATGTCTGTTTCATATATTGTGTATATATTTCTATGTACTATATCTATTTTATCTCACATCTACGTATTTGTGCATAATATAACTAAAAGTTGTTAAAGATTATAATCTTAAAATATCCTTAACAAAAACCAAAGCAATGGGCTTTCTGGGGACTAGGCATCTAAGGACCAAAATAGTAATAGAGGATAAAATAATCGAGCAGGTGAGTAGTTTCAATTATTTGGGTTACAACGTATCCCATTGCGAAAATAACGATGTTAACAAAATAAATAAATTCCATAGAATGTGCGGTACAATAAAAAGAACTTTATCCCGGAAAACACTACAAGAGACCCAACTAAAATTCTATAAAGTAATGGCAGTCCCTGTTCTTATGTATGGTAGTGAAATCTGGGCATTGACTCGATCAGAAAGAAGAAGTATAGAGGTTGCAGAGATGAGATTTCTGAGATCAGTGGCAGGATGCACTCTATTGGAGCAGAAAAGAAGCACAGGCATAAGGACGGAACTGGGAATTTTCAACTTAAACGACAGATTAGCAAGACAAAAGAAAAACTAGAAAGAACATATATTAAGGATGAATGAAGACAGATTCCCAAAAAAAAATGCTGAACTACAGACCGGAAGGAAGGAGGAATGTCGGAAGACCCGCAACAGATGGGAGGACACTTTCCAAGAGGAAGGAACAGGTCACCAGGCCTAAACCTTGAAGATGATGATGATGATAACTATGATTTTATTTGTCATACACATTTAATGTAATATGTGTATTTTATGTCATAATTATGTATATATTTTATGTAAGTATTTGTACAGGGCTATAATATGTATGATTTAATTACAGCCCTAATATACCTTCGAGTAAAATAGGGTTCTATTAACTTGGAAATTCAATAATAAACACAATCTGAAGCTTGGCTCAACGGGCATTGAAGCAATGATCTTCAGTGACAAGCACATGTGTGTTTAAAGGTATAATAAATACAAGTGCAGTTCTGAAATATATTGACTGCACCTTGTATAAGAAATATAATTTGGGAGTTAAACAATCTGGAAAGAATGTGTAGAAATGAATAATTAAGTAACCCATAATGAAGATTGTAACGAAACTTGGGGAAGGAGTGGCGCTAAGTAGTCCCCATTGTGTATCAAGTTTTAATGCACGTTCTGACAATGAAGCCTGTACAATGGACGGCGAATACTGTTGGAACACGAACTTCACACAACGCTCTATCTGGGCTGCAAATAGAAAGTTGTATCGTTGTAATCATATTACGACTACAATATCTACTTCATGTTTGAGCACAAACTGATTTCGTTCTGATTAGAGCAAGGTGCAGGCGAAAATTTTAAATCATACAGTTTTTGGTAACTCTTAAAATTTATACTGCATAATAGTCATGTCTTAAGTATGTTACTCATAAATTTTCAAGTATTAACTGTACTTAACTCCAGAAAATACAACTAAGTTTATTCATCTCCGCTATGGTTAGAAAAAAACACAAGGTGCAATTTCATGCTGACAACCATTTATTTTACTGTACAATACGTGTACCACATCTCGTCTAAGTACACCAGGCATGTCATTTGATGCCCATAGGAGCAAGCGCGCGCTTTAGAGCTCAGGAGAGCCTGAGCGCTTTACAGCGGAAAGGAAAGAGACAGACGAAAGAGGTAGTATATGCCGCTTGGTCGAGCTGTATTCAGGGATGGCCAGCACTGATTCAATAGATAAAGGGAAGAGAACTTGTTAAAACTGTATCCATGGTAATTTTTAGATTTGCCTGAGAACTATAAGTGCATTTTAAGAACGTAAGTTTTGATTTTAATACTCATTTTTCACAAGTTTCATTTTTTTTATTCAAAAGAAATATTTTCTCAACTTTTTTTTTATAGAAAAGTAAAATTTTAAGATAGAGCCTTATTTATTTAGTAGCCTTACAGAATGTTTTCGTAAATCTAATAAACCGTAAATACGTATTACTGAAGATAGTGTATTAAAAATTTTGAAAATATTCGCATGGAAATTGTTTGTAAGGAAATTAAATAACAAAGCAACTACTGTTACATCATAAGCAAAAGATACGTGTCCATGTGTTGTAAAAATGTCAGCTCTATAGCTTCAGCAGATTTCGAGAAAATAATTTAATATTCTGATGATAGGAAGTTGCTCACCAATATCACCTTAAAAGCATAATGCGATAAGAGTTTTATTATGGAATATTAGTTACACTTAAAACATATACAGCATCTAGGTAACTTTGCTTTGTACTGTAATACTGTTTTGATTAGTTTATTGATTACTTTTATAAGGCTAAAGGTACCATCAATATCAATTCCAATTTATCATGTCATACTCAATCTCTGTTTTTGGAATATCACTTTCTTTATGAATGATGTGTGTCATCCATTTAGTATAGTTGTACTACTATGGAATTTATGTGAATATTCCTTCTTAACTCTTTATTATGTTATTAACATTTAAGACATAAGTGCAATATTAAGAAATCAGTGTTAGTACTTTTATTTTACAGACAATATAGATAATATCAAACAGAAAGAAGCCATATAAAAATGAAATAAAATTTCACGTTCCGTTTGAAGTTTGTGCACCACTGTTGTCTTAATCCAACAGGATGCTTATTCATATATACAACCCTTCCTCTTTCCATACTTAGCGCTTGGTGCCCGCGCACGACGTCAAGGTTACAAAAATGCGCTTGCTTTGACATCACTGAAGTACACCATTGGCCTCAGGTGCTCTGAAATTTTAATTTCCCGAGACAGATTTCTCTCTTTATCAGAGACAGGCAAAATCTCTTTCAGGCTTGCCCATGACTGTTTACGTCCGTGAGCGGGCTTACGCTTCGTATCGTTCGCCCGCCTGCAACCTTCCCTCACAAGCAGACAGGCAGTGTGGTTGCACGTGACTCCCAAACAGCCCTAAGAGTGACCCGAAAGGACTGTTGGGTTCCGCAGACCTGCGCCAGACTGATGCTTTCAGATGCATGATAAATATCAACCAAGTCATTCAAACCTGACAAGAAGCCTACAGATATAGACAAACTACTGAAAACTTAATTTGCTGTCTTCTGAAACGTACCGTTAATAAAGACAAAGAAAACTATTTCTCGTCAACATAATATCCATTAAATGCCAACAGTTATTATAAATTACTTGCGCTTTCCTTTTCATCGTAGTAATATAAATTTAATGCAAACCATTCAAACTTTCAGCTTCATAAATAAAAAGAAATCTGTCCCTCAGAAGTTAAATAGCAATTCAATATTCTGAAGAAGGAAAAACTTTTACACATTTTACAGGTATTCATGAGGCTTTTAATTGTTGATAAGGAAAAAGTTAAAATGAAATATTTTTCTATAATAGTTGTTGATATTCATAATAATTGTTACCAATATATTTTCAAAATATTTTCTTCCCTTCCCTTCCCTTCCTTTCCCAGTTGTTGATATTCATAATAATTGTTACCAATATATTTTCAAAATATTTTCTTCCCTTCCCTTCCCTTCCCTTCTCTTCCCTTCCTTTCCCAGTTGTTGATATTCATAATAATTGTTACCAATATATTTTCAAAATATTTTCTTCCCTTCCCTTCCCTTCCCTTCCCTTCCCTTCCCTTCTCTTCCCTTCCTTTCCCAGTTGTTGATATTCATAATAATTGTTACCAATATATTTTCAAAATATTTTCTTCCCTTCCCTTCCCTTCCCTTCCCTTCCCTTCCCTTCCCTTCTCTTCCCTTCTCTTCCCTTCCTTTCCCAGTTGTTGATATTCATAATAATTGTTACCAATATATTTTCAAAATATTTTCTTCCCTTCCCTTCCCTTCCCTTCCCTTCCCTTCCCTTCTCTTCCCTTCCTTTCCCAGTTGTTGATATTCATAATAATTGTTACCAATATATTTTCAAAATATTTTCTTCCCTTCCCTTCCCTTCCCTTCCCTTCCCTTCCCTTCCCATCCCTTCTCTTCCCTTCCTTTCCCAGTTGTTGATATTCATAATAATTATTACCAATATATTTTCAAAATATTTTCTTCCCTTCCCTTCCCTTCCCTTCCCTTCCCTTCCCTTCCCTTCTCAACTAGTCATAAGTTACGAAATGTTACTATTTTCTTCAGTCAGATACACTTTGCAGGAATATGAAATGTATAATATTGTCTTATTATTTTATTAATTATGTATCGCAATAAATCGTAAAACTGTGTTTCTTAAGTCAATAATTATCTGCCGTTATTTCTTGAGTCAGATACACTTTGCAGAAATATGAAATGTATAATATTTATCTTATTATTTTATGAAATTCTGTAATGCAATAAATGGTAAAACTATATTTCCTTAATCAAGAATTTTCCGCGGTGTTGGACCATAAAATAAAGATTTTTTGAAGTGACTAAATAGCCAACGAACTTAGATTACAAACTGTTTCATCTTAACCAGCACAGACTGGCTTCCGTGAATGCAATACGAGCAAACAGGCAGGCTTTCTTGGGTCCCGCCTGGACTGAACCTATAAAACCCGGGCTTAATGGGTTCAGTCTTAAAAGTTAACTTGCTTTGTAGCGTCACCGGAACCTAAGCCTGACGGCAAGCAGTTACGGGCGTGAGTCTTGTCTGATTTGCCGGTCTCTACTATTTATATCTTTCACTTCACAAAGAAACTGACGATTATCTCCACATTTTTAAAACCTCTATAGTGTCAATGATTTTTCTCAATGTTTCTTTGCAGCCTGTAAAATTTTTCTCCTTACAAAAGATGTATAATCTAATTTACATAGCGTACGAATTTCTTTATAATTTCATACTTTCTTAAGAATTGGCGTCTTGGAGTGTATTTTTATAATCATCAAGTTCATAAGCTGAAACTCTACTTTCTTTTTTCGGGGTGAAAATAAATTATTATGGAATATATTAGTTTATCAACAGTAATCTCAATAGAGGTTTTGATTTATCTAGAGAAAATGAAACCTCGAGTGGGGTTCAATTGACTATTACACGATTAGAAGAAAGTATAAAGATTAGAAGAAATAAATTACTCTAATACGATAAAATATTAATTGGCTTACTGAAATTCTATTTGACTAATGTTAGCTTCAGCAAAACGTTTGAACGGAGCCGCCATTTTCAGTCGACTATTTATGCGGGAAACATAAATGATGATCACGAAGCATGTTTTATAGTATCGTAAAGAATTTGCAGTTAAAAATGTTGCCAAACAAAGAAACAAATGGTAGGAAGATGTTAAAAAGTCAAGAGAAAGTATATAAATATTACAAGAAATAAAGTACTCTAATAGAATAAAATATTAATTGACTTGCTGAAATTCTATTTCACTAATGTTAGCTTCACCAAAACGTTTGAACGAAGCCGCCATTTTCAGTCGGCTGTCTGTCTATGCTGTAAACAAATGACGATCGCAAGGTATATTTTATAGTACCGTAAAGTATTTGCAGTTTGAAATGTTGGCAAACAAAGAAACAAATGCTAGGGTAGTGATAAAAACAAACAAATGCTAGGGAAGCCGATAAAATCAAACAAATGCTAGGGAAGCGATAAAATTGTGCGATAAGCAGTCACGATTGGTTAAAAGATGCTCTTTCGTACCGTTTTATTGGTCAAAAGTAGTATGACGTAGTAAACCTGTAATAGTCTCAATAAATATACTATACGTCACTGTACACTGTACTAGAGAATTTTTTGGAAAATAAACACTCACCAATGAGAACTGAGTGTACTTCAGAGAACTGGGACTGCACACTCACCTGAAATGAAAGTAAAAAGCGATATTAATTATACAATTTTACAGTAATGTACAATAACAGTAATAGCAATACGCAGTCTCGAATACCATGAAGGACAGTGTTTGGTAAAATAATGTTTCAGCAGCGAAAAAGTAAAATTAAAATACAAATGGCATTTATTTTGAACAGCATGAAAGGTCATAAGCTCATATCTCCTTAATCTGATTTCGCAGACCCAAAGTTCGCTATCTCAAAATGTTCTGGAGAGCATTCACTATTTCCTGTTCAATATTTGCACGCTTTTAATTAACCACCCTAGGAGAATAGCAATGGCAAAGCAAGAACTAAGGAAGAGACTAGTGAAGTGCTTTGTGTGGACCAGAGGTCTGCATCGGGCGTTTTCGCTCGAGCGCCAAGTAGTTCATAGCATAATCCGATAGGAAGCGCACATGCATGATGGATAAAATTGTCACGAGCGATAAATCCTCGAACGGTATAAGCAGAGCGTTAAACATTCGTTCTTCTTACAGTGATGAACTGTGTAGTAACATCATAGATGTTTATCATTTCAAAACTTTGCAGTGTTTAACTAACCTCTCCATAGTACAACTACAAAACTTGCTTTAAAATGTAAAATAAATGTCGTAGGAAAATGTTTTTTTTTTTTTCCCCCACACAGGAGTGATTTTGTTTTTGCCACATCTGATAGATGTTATTGGATGTAAATGTAATTATTATAAACGGAGAACACAATCACGATAATGCAAGAACTGTATCAAGTTTTCTTCTTCTTCTTCTACATCATGGAATTAAGCCTCAGGCCTGTTTTCACATCAAGTTTTCTAGTAATAAAAAAAGGTAAAGGTCTCCCCATAACATGCCATGAAGGCACTTGGGGGACATGGAGGTAGAGCCCCATGCTTTCCATGACCTCGGCACTAGAATGAGGTGGTGTGGTCGGCACCACGCTCTGACCGAGTTTTCTAGTAATGATAATAATAATAATAATAATAATAATACTTACTTACAAATGGCTTTTAAGGAACCCGAAGGTTCATTGCCGCCCTCACATAAGCCCGCCATTGGTCCCTATCCTGTGCAAGATTAATCCAGTCTCTATCATCATACCCCACCTCCCTCAAATCCATTTTAATATTATCTTCCCATCTACGTCTCGGCCTCCCTAAAGGTCTTTTTCCCTCCGGTCTCCCAACTAACACTCTATATGCGTTTCTGGATTCGCCCATACGTGCTACATGCCCTGCCCATCTCAAACGTCTGGATTTTAAGTTCCTAATTATGTCAGGTGAAGAATACAATGCGTGCAGTTCTGTGTTGTGTAACTTTCTCCATTCTCCTGTAACTTCATCCCGCTTAGCCCCAAATATTCTCCTAAGCACCTTATTCTCAAACACCCTTAACCTAATAATAATAATAATAATAATAATAATAATAATAATAATAATAATAATAATAATCTGTAATAATTAGTATATCAATCTTTGCGTCTGTAACAGTTGTGCAGCATGATTATTCGTTTTATTATATTTTCTGTGACGTTATCTCTGTACTAATATTGTTATTAATCTACTGCTATATCAATAATATGTTGTAAAACGTTTCTACATTGTCGCAGTATATAGACGGAACACTATGTATGGTCCTATCATATTATATATGTGGTAAATCAAATATTGAATAATTATTAATTATTAATAATAACTTCATATCGAAGTTTTTCATACTATTTTATTTATAATTTCATGTTCCTGTTTTGGTACGTTCCATTGACTGTTCCATTAAACGTTTGTCATAAACGCAGAAAATAAAGCCTTATTTTTACCGTATGAGCAAAACATGTGTATCTTATCTGTCGCCTTCCATACAAGATAAGACATGTCGGTGAGATGACCTTGTACTGTGCTTCTATTTATTACGAGCGTATCACGACCGATCGTATCTCACTCGAGGGTGCGACACTCGACCGAGTTGAAGCGAGCGATTTAACTCCAATGCAGCACTCTGGTGTGGACTGTAGCATTGTATGGGGCAGAAACATGGACATTACGACGAAGTGAAGAGAAGCGAATAAAAGCATTTGAAATGTGGATATGGAGAAGAACGGAGCGTGTGAAATGGACAGAGTAAGAAACGAAGCTGTGTTAGAAAGTGTTAATGAAGAAAGAATGATGCTGAACCTGATCAGGAAGAGGAAAAGGAATTGGCTGGGTCACTGGTTGAGAAGAAACTGTCTCGTGAAGGATGTAATGGAAGGGATGGTGAACGGGAGAAGAGTTCGTGTCAGGCGAAGATATCAGATGATAACATTAAGATATATGGATCATATGCGGAGACAAAGAGGAAGGCAGAAAATAGGAGAGACTGGAGAACGCAGAGTTTGCAGTAAAATATTTGCCCTTGGTCAAAACACTATGAATTAATGAGGAGGGTGTGAATGATATAAATGCAAAAAAAAAAAAAAAAAAAAAAACGCTGATGATAGAGCATAAATTACTGAACAAAATAATCTAATAAAATTTCTCTGTAACTTTCGTGGTATCTCTAACTAAAAACGGTTTTCCTTGAGTACAATGTTTTTGGAAATGATAGTAGACCGTCATTATTTACTTTGATCCGCCACGTAGGCCTACATTACAACTGAAGGGTGCACGGGAAAAACAATGTCACATTTCCATTAAGGTTGAGATATAGATCTTTTTCGGTATATTACTGCTAAATTTATTGGTGTTTCTACTTGAAATGAAGGAAATGATGAATGTATCAGTGATTTTAATTCTCCTTTAACAAATTTGGTAAAAATAACACTAAAGTTTGTAGTAATAGGACAGTGAATTAGATAATGACATCGCCCTTAATAGCATTGTGACATTGTTCATTTTTCCCGTGTACCCTTCAACTGTGGTGATATCCTTGTTTAGAAATCAGGGTACTCTGTTGCCTATTGTGGTGGTGTTAGCGTGTGTTGGACGGAAGGTCATTGGCAATGACGTTCACATTTACTCTAACAGTAAATATTAGACTACTACCTATCCTAAAAACATGATATTACGAATTAAAAACAAAATTTCACTACACATCTTTAGTACACCGATATGTGACGTCTGTATAATTTTGGCAGTTTATATCGGTTGCACCCTGTATAGACACAAAGTATGTTACCTCCATGACACCAAATTTTTATATTATTATTATTATTATTATTATTATTATTATTATTATTATTATTACGACAAAAAATGGGAGTATAAAGGTACAATACATCAGTTATTCATAGATTTCAAAAAGGCGTACGACACTGTTAAGAGAAAAGTTTTATATGATATTCTTATTGAATTTGGTATTCCCAAGAAACCAGTTCGATTAATTGAAACGTGTCTTAGTGTAACTTACAGCAGAGTCCGTATAGGCCAGTTTCTGTCAGGTGCGTTTCCAATTCACTGCGGGCTAAAGCAGGAAGATGCATTATCACCTTTACTTTTTAATTTCGCTCTAGGATAACACAGAGGGTTTGGAATTGAACGGGTTACATCAGCTTCTTGTCTATGCGGATGACGTGAATATGTTAGCAGAAAATCCACAAACTATTAGGGAAAACACGAAAATTCTACTTGAAGCAAGTAAAGCGATAGGGTTGGAAGTAAATCCCGAAAAGACTAAGTATATGATTATGTCTCGTGACCAGAATATTGTACGAAATGGAACTACAAAAAATTGGAGATCTATCCTTCGAAGAGGTGGAAAAGTTCAAATATCTTGGAGCAAGAGTAAAAAATATAAATGACACTCGGGAGGAAATTAAACGCAGAATAAATATGGGAAATGCCTGTTATTATTCGGTTGAGAAGCTTTTATCATCCAGTCTGCTGTCAAAAAATCTGAAAGTTAGAATTTATAAAACAACTATATTACCGGTTGTTCTTTATGGTTGTGAAACTTGGACTCTCACTTTGAGAGAGGAACAGAGATTAAGGGTGTTTGAGAATAAGGTTCTTAGGAAAATATTTGGGGCTAAGAGGGATGAAGTTACAGGAGAATGGAGAAAGTTACACAACGCAGAACTGCATGCATTGTATTCTTCACCTGACATAATTAGGAACATTAAATCCAGACGTTTGAGATGGGCAGGGCATGTAGCACGTATGGGCGAATCTAGAAATGCATATAGAGTGTTAGTTGGGAGGCCGGAGGGGAAAAAGACCTTTGGGGAGACCGAGACGTAGATGGAAAGATAATATTAAAATGGATTTGAGGGAAGTGGGATATGATGATAGAGATTGGATTAATCTTGCTCAGGATAGGGACCGATGGGGGGCTTATGTGAGGGCGGCAATGAACCTCCGGGTTCCTTAAAAGCCAGTAAGTAAGTATTACCTTTATGATAATATTATACATCTATCTGAAAATCCGACACATCACGTCAACACATATTGAGTAAAGACGATTTGCAAACTACATTTTGACAGAGAAGTTTCTCATACATTTCACACCATTCCCACAATTTCATGATGTTTCTACTCTGAGTCTCTCATTTCATTACTTCAATTTACAATTTCAAGCACCGACTGCGTCGATTCCTCCCATTTAAATGCGGAAATAACAATCGAAGTGCGGCATTGCGAAGTGCATTTCTCTCCATTTTAGTAACGGAAAGCATGTCAGGCGAAAACCAAAATCGATGCCACATCGAGATGTAAAAGTGGAGACGCTCTCCACCTAATGGCTTTCTCATACTTCACTTTGACAGGAACATGCTGTGAAATGGATCTCTCTGATTTATTGTACTTTTCTTGTAAGATATTCTGGCTGTATAACAAGGAAATAGAACAGATATTGAACGCGTCGAAACTTCAACAAAAACTAATCGAGGACAACTTGATAGCTATCGAAATATAATATGCCACTCAGCCCACTTCTTGAAATGAATAATCGTATTTAAGTTGCGCAGTTACTATATTACTATTAATTATTATTTAAAGGTAGTAGTAGTAATAGTAGAAGCGACAGTAGAAGTAACTGTAGTACGGTAGCAGTAGCTGTAGCGGTAGTAGTAGTAGCACTAGTAGCAGCAGTACCAGTAGTAGTAGTAACAGTAAAAGTAGCAGTAAGAATAGTAATAGCAATAGTAGTAGTAGTAGTACTTGGAGTAGCAGTAGCAACGGTGGTAGCAGTAGAAGTAGCAGGAACAGTATCAGTATAGTAGCAATATCAGTAACGGTGCCAATATCAGTAGTAATAGCAATATGAGTAGTATCAATATCAGTAGAAGTAGCAATATCAGTAATAGTAGTAGTATCAGTGTTAGTAGCAATATGAATAGTATTATCAATATCAATAGCAGCAGTGTCAGTAGTAGTACCAGGATCAGTAGTAGTAGCAATATCAGTAGTAGTATCAGTATCAGCAGTAGTATAAGTATCAGTAGTAGTAGCAATATCAGTAGTAGTAGTAGCATACTTGGAGTAGCAGTAACAACGGTGGTAGCAGTAGAAGTAGCAGGAACAGTATCAGTAACAGTAGCAATATCAGTAACGGTGCCAATATCAGTAGTAATAGCAATATGAGTAGTATCAATATCAGTAGAAGTAGCAATATCAGTAATAGTAGTAGTATCAGTGTTAGTAGCAATATGAATAGTATTATCAATATCAATAGCAGCAGTGTCAGTAGTAGTACCAGGATCAGTAGTAGTAGCAATATCAGTAGTAGTATCAGTATCAGCAGTAGTATAAGTATCAGTAGTAGTAGCAATATCAGTAGTAGTAGTAGCATACTTGGAGTAGCAGTAACAACGGTGGTAGCAGTAGAAGTAGCAGGAACAGTATCAGTAACAGTAGCAATATCAGTAACGGTGCCAATATCAGTAGTAATAGCAATATGAGTAGTATCAATATCAGTAGAAGTAGCAATATCAGTAATAGTAGTAGTATCAGTGTTAGTAGCAATATGAATAGTATTATCAATATCAATAGCAGCAGTGTCAGTAGTAGTATCAGTATCAGTAGTAGTAGCAATATCAGTAGTAGTATCAGTATCAGCAGTGGTATAAGTATCAGTAGTAGTAGCAATATCAGTAGTAGTAATAGTAGTAGTAGTAGAAGCATACTTGGAGTAGCAGTAGCAACGGTGGTAGCAGTAGAAGTAGCAGGAACAGTATCAGTAACAGTAGCAATATCAGTAACGGTGCCAATATCAGTAGTAATAGCAATATGAGTAGTATCAATATCAGTAGAAGTAGCAATATCAGTAATAGTAGTAGTATCAGTGTTAGTAGCAATATGAATAGTATTATCAATATCAATAGCAGCAGTGTCAGTAGTAGTACCAGTATCAGTAGTAGTAGCAATATCAGTAGTAGTATCAGTATCAGCAGTGGTATAAGTATCAGTAGTAGTAGCAATATCAGTAGTAGTAATAGTAGTAGTAGTAGTAGCATACTTTGAGTAGCAGTAGCAACGGTGGTAGCAGTAGAAGTAGCAGGAACAGTATCAGTAACAGTAGCAATATCAGTAACGGTGCCAATATCAGTAGTAATAGCAATATGAGTAGTATCAATATCAGTAGAAGTAGCAATATCAGTAATAGTAGTAGTATCAGTGTTAGTAGCAATATGAATAGTATTATCAATATCAATAGCAGCAGTGTCAGTAGTAGTATCAGTATCAGTAGTAGTAGCAATATCAGTAGTAGTATCAGTATCAGCGGTGGTATAAGTATCAGTAGTAGTAGCAATATCAGTAGTAGTAATAGTAGTAGTAGTAGTAGTAGTAGCATACTTGGAGCAGCAGTAGCAGCGGTCGTAGCAGTAGAAGTAGCAGGAACAGTATCAGTAATAGTAGCAATATCAGTAACAGTGCCAATATCAGTAGTAATAGCAATATGACTAGTATCAATATCAGTTTTAAGTAGCAATATCAGTAATAGTAGTAGTATCAGTGGTAGTAGCAATATCAGTAGTAGTACCGATGTCAGTAGTATCAATATCAGTAGTATCAGTATCAGCAGCAGTATAAGTATCAGTAGTAGTAGCAATATCAGTAGTAGTATCAGCAGTAGTATAAGTATTAGTAGTAGTACCGATATCAGTAGTAGTGTCAGTACCAGTAGTAGCAGTATCAGTAGTAGTATAAGTATCAGTAGTAGTACCAATATCAGTACTATTATCAGTATCAGTAGTATAAGTATTAGTAGTAATATCAGTATCAGTGGTAGTATCAGCAGTAGTATAAGTATCAGTAGTAGCAGTAGCAATATCACAAGCAGTATCAGTAGTAGTATCAGCAGTAGTATAAGTATCAGTAGTAGTACCAATATCAGTAGCAGTATCAGTATCAGTAGTAGCAGTACTACTAGTATCAGCAGTAGTATAAGTATCAGTAGTAGTATCAATATCAGTAGTATTATCACTATCAGTAGTAGTACCAATATCAGTAGTATTATCAGTATCAATAGTAATAGTATCAGCAGTAGTATAAGTATCAATTGTAGTAGCACTATCAGTAGTAGTAGTAGTAGCAGTACTTGGAGTAGCAGTAGCAGCGGTCGTAGTAGTATCAGCAGCAGGAACAATATCAGTAATATTAGCAATATTAGTAATACTACCAATGTCAGTAGTAGTAGCAATATCAGCAGTATTAGTATCAGTAGTATCACGTCTCTATCGATAGATTTCAAACCTAAAGCAAACGGTAAATTGTACATGAAGTGCTCTCATTCAGGAACTGAAGTCTACGACACGGTTTTTCCAGTTCTCTTTGTCTTTCGAAAGTTGTCTTGCTAGGGAATTTCGTCGCCTTTAAAATGCATTATCGTCAAAGAGATTTTCAACTCGCGGACCTCAAAAGTAACAAAAACTACTGCAAGGCGGTAAGGTGGAATATAGAAATCATCTGTTGTGCGAAAGGTGAAGAATTCTGTTGTAAGTTAAAATCGTTAATTTAGCAGTAGGTATGTATAAAAACATTGGGAACAAAATTTTATCTCCTTTTAATCTTTTCCAATATATTTTTTCGTTCTTTCTTCCTTGCTACAAAAACTAAACGAGATTAAATATCTGAAAGAAGAATAAATTCACCTGTCCCAGTCGCTACACAAAGGAGGGATCGTTAAAGGATACTGGAACGAAACGTGTGAAATCGTGTGGATCGCTAGAATGGAAAGATGTCAAATTGGATAGGTATTGGGAATTTTAATGAATGTGTCGACACGGAATAAAGATTGGAATGGCTTGTTGCCAGGTAACCGAGGAAGCGGTATTCAATTTCGTGTGTTTATTTTTTTTTTAAGTAGCAAATGCTAAATATTTACTGCGTACTGTTAGGTATATACCGGTAAATAAAATTACAGAAGGTAGTTACGAAAAACACAATTACATAAATTCAGGCAGCTATGTATATATTTCAACTGGTAATAGAAATTATGGGAAAACGGTTGAACGGATTTTAATTAACCCGTCAATTCCCATTGAGATTTTAATAAAGCCTTCTGACTTATTTTCAGTTATATGTGTCAATGAGGGTCCAGGTAGTCTCTTAATGACCCCTTATTTTGAAGCTTGGCATCAAAAATGTGCGAAAAAAAATAGTAATTATCAGTGAAATGTCAATTTTCCTACATAATTTTCCTACTTTCCAAAATCCGTCTGTCGATCTCTCTTTCTAACACTGCTTCATTTCTCATTGTCTGTCCATTTCACACGCATTATTTTTCTCCATATCTACATTTCAAATGCTCCTAGTCTTTCTTTTTATTTCGTCGTAATGTCCATTGCCCCATATAATGCCACACTCCACATAAAGCACTTCGCTAGTTTCTTCCTTAGTTCCTTTTTTCAATGATCCACAAAAAAATACTCCTTTTACTATTAAAGGTTTGCTTTGTCATTGTTATGTATGTATGTTATGAAACAAATTCGTAATGTTATACTTTATGGTATGAGTCAATTCTTAGGGAACGAGCGAAGCCAGTTTTCTAATTCTGACGAATGCAATAACTGTATAACATTATAAACGTGTTTCATATTTCATTTTTTCTACGGCAGCTTTATAAAACATTTAATAAACAAATAACATCAGATTTGTGATGATGGGTAGTTTGATATCATGTCTATGAAGAAAGAGGTTGCTATGACAACAATGATGTATTAAATATTATGCATGGCAAATCGTTTCATAATGTTAACTTCGACGTTTTAGTTGCATGGTAATATTTTTACCATGTGATACAAGTGTGGTAAGTGAGATTTACGGGAACGAGGTTTTTTTTTTTAATTTCCGAATTTCTGTAATACACTTAAACACACATGTATTGCATACTATTTTTTGCACGATGGGTATTTATGTGAATTGAATTATATTTTATTTTAACTAAAATATTATGTTTCTATGGGTATTTATAGGAATGGAATTACAATCATAGATTAAAAGATCAATTGCGTATATTGTTATTACGGCAATATGTTTGTAAATAAGTATTGTTGTCTGTGTCGCCATATCTTTATAGGTATATAAGCGACGCGGTTTGTTATATATTTTTTAATTATTATTATAGAAAAAGGTATGAATGATGTGTGCAATGACTTATGGATGACATGTGCAATGACGTAGAAACCGAAGAGGTTTGGATGACTGGATGTGTCAAGGAATTACATTTTTAAAATTGTATAAATTTTAGTGTCACGATAAATATTTCAAAATAAATTTACTGACGGCACTAGTGCTGTTGATCAGTATTTCAGCATTGACATTTCTTTTGTTTCCATAGCAACTAGATTACATGTGGGAATGTGAACTTATGTGTGCATATCAATAATATGTGTAAATACTAATAATTCAATAGTTACATAGTGCAAAAAAGATTGTTCATAATGCCGAAGCACAAAAGAGTACATTATGTACTTTACTTCACATTGTAATACATTTTAATTTATATACATTTATATACCAGTACATAACTCACATATCCAATATTTCCATAACTATTGTATGGAAAATCTCGAAATAACGAACGAACTAATGAATGAATTAATTAATTAATTAATGGGAAGAGAAAAATTTAAAAGGTACGCGAAACCTTGCAAAGGACATTTGGGATATGAAGAAAAGTCTATGTAAGCTCCAAACCTGTTGGCCATTTGTCTCACTCAATAGGAGAAAACCTCGAAACATATTACATTGTAAATGGAGGTGACATGGACCGGATAGAAAACTACAAGGTACGAAGTTCATATTACACGATATCACGAGTGACGTCAGAGTAAACTTTTATGTCTAAACGTTGCAATTTTTCTCTCCCGTATCTTGAGACGGTTCCTCGTATAGGATAAGGAGGTTGTCATTAGATTAGTATTTCGTGTTAATATTCTTATATGGATAGTAAGTGTGGGACGTGTAAGAAGTTCCAGAATCTGAGACGGAAGTAACAGGTGGGCAGGAAGACCGAAGCCAAGCTAGGCGGACAGGAAACATGTGTCCAGGCGTGGAGTTGACTGATGAGGGAATGTATGGACTTTGTCTGCGGGTGGTCAGTAAAATGACGCCAAGCCAGGTTCCAAAAGAGATGATCTGGTATATGTCAGAGAATTGTCAGGACGCCGGAAGTAAGGAGATGTTCTAGTTAACGAACAATTTTTGAAGAACGCGTCTTAAGTGACGTAAGTGTAATCATGGCCAATCAGGATTCTTAATAGAGACACGTGATACATAGATAGGAGGGCGAAATTGTACGTTTGGTGGTTGAAAGTAGAGGATAGATTTGGCAGATAGACAGTGTTCGGAGAGGTCACACTCCACATATTCTCGGCAAACCTAACTCGGAAGTATAACAATTTACGGACTTAGAATTTTTAGTGGGTGTAGTAAGAAGTCGTGTGTTGCATTATTATTATAAGTCTGAATTCTTTCCTCTCATCACGTTATCAACTGTCCGTTATATTACTGGTGTTTTATAGTACAAAATATATAATTACGTGAACTCAGAAATTAGTATACCAACTTGCGGGAAGTGAGAGCGAGATATTATACACTTGGACGCGCATTTCTGCTAATCTGAAACGAACACTTAATAATAATAAACGTTTTCATAGTTCTTACCAACAACTTCTGGTGTGCGCCTACATCATTTCAACCTACGAGCACGTCTCCCAAACCCCATGTCCCGACCGTTTTTGCAACTGACCTGGGAATCTCATACCTCTACCGGAGTAATCTCGAAGAGGCTGGCGCCCAAATTAATTAGTGTACATCTTTAATTACTGACATCAACGTGCCATCCTTGAGATACTTTCCATATAAGACGGAGCTGGCAGCCGAGGGCAAGGAAAGGCGTCGTGAGCAACGACGACGACAGACGACCGTCGCAGATATGGCGACCCCAACGAAGGCCCACCGCTTCAATGTCGAACATAGATTTCTCAAATCGAAAGCAAAATGTAGTTATATCCAATAAGAAAATGGGGCATTAATTCCCGCGAAAATAATAATGACGGTGACGGCATTTATAGGCAAGTAGAACTAGGATTTCATTTAAGGAAATGAAAAGAGTCACCAGGGAACTGTGCCGTATTCTGGACATAAACATGCACGAAGCCGTAAACAAACCTTCACGAAGGTGGAAAACTGGCTGATGGTCTATGAGTGCCTATATTAACGGAATATGAGGACGGTGACGTTGACGAGGGTCGGTTGGAGGGTGGCATGCACACGTGACGACACGTGTCGGGAGTTAACACGCACGTTGCTTGCAGTTGTCAGGTAATTGTCGCGTATTTGAAAACGTAATAGGCTCGATCAGTCTTTCACTGCATTATGTCTGTCATATACTGCTATGAATTGGACACTCCTCTATCTGCGAAACATCACAGAGATTTTGATATATTCTCATATCATAGAATGACTTCTATGAAGCACTTAGACTACTGTTTCTCGGAACATCAGTACCTATAGCTTTTAGATATTTAGGTACCGGTACGCAAGGACATGAAACTAAACCTCTCCCTAAAACACGACTAGTTTAAGAACTATTTCACTTACAGGACTACTCTACTTCAAATCCCGTGAAAAAATTCACGCCAGATTACAGGACCATCTGTTCTTAGTTCTTCCAATATTGTACAGGGACATCATTTTATTTTTACTAACATTTTTAATATTAACTTGCCTACACCTCTGGATCAACGCCGTTTGCTACCCCCTTCCACGACTGGAGTTCCATGATACTGGCGTAATATACAAACAAATCACTCTACTAGGTATAGGAGGGAAGAAAAGTAGTTCATCCATTTACGTAAACTACGAAATATTGCGCTTTTGAGTTTGATAATTTTCATTAGGTTTTTGTTTAATCAAAATACAGTACTGTATTAACAATGAGTGTTTTTACTCACGAACTGAGCTGTCCATGTGGACGTATTCATTATGCAGTGTATATTATACTGTCTACAGCACATTAGCGTACAATATAGAGAATGAAGTTAAATTGAAAAATAATCATAATATGGATACTTAAACACAATTTTGAAAATGGTGGCCGTTCATTTCGATACAGGCTTCAGTTCTAATGTGCATATTATCGCACTATAGATTATTGTACCTAATCCCTATTACCACTTTCGCCCTTCGTACTAGTAACTCATGTTGAAATAATTCTGTACCTACTCTATAAAAGAATACCTGTAAATTCAATCTTCACTTCTGCCCGATCCGAAAAGATAAAATTACTCAGACATACTATCTACTACATTTCATGAAACTTATTAATAGAAATATAAGATTGTATTTTAGTATTTAATTTCAACTCATTCCATTTCATTCATTCATGTGTATAACTTAAAAAACTTTGTACAGATTTGCTGAATATATAGATTTATTAAATTGTATTAATTTCATAATTGACACGTAAGACTAATTCAATAGGAGACTTCATTAACCTATATCATATTATTATTATTATTATTATTATTATTATTATTATTAGCCTACTATTATGTATTTATAACCGTAACATACCTATCTCAGGTAAAATAGGGTTCTCTGTAAAATTGGAGTATAATAATAATAATAACATACTATCTACTGTCCGTCCAAGTGGTTATGTCGTAGAAAGGGAGGAAATCACGTGACAGTTAATTACTTTAAGTTGTTTTAAACAGTTGTATAATATTACGTAGACGTCCAATTCCTAATAGAAATTAATGTTCTCAGAAAACAGCTAAGTCAGCCCAGCCACTAGCTGGCAAATAAAAACTGGTGGGGGAAACCGGAATACGACGTAGGCAAATGGACGACAGTACCTGTGCGAAAATGATTCAATATTGAAAGCTCTTTCGTCACTGGAAAACGCAAACATATTTTTGGAACGTACTGTTCACTATGACCGTAAGGCTACTATGACTGTATATGCAGTCTTGGATCTGTGTGGAGGACGGTTGAACTTCATTAGTAGAAGGGGTGGGAGTGAAGTACATTAAACAACTCAGGTACAATAAAAATTGAAGTAAAAATAAAATGATATCCCTGTATATTTATTTACTTATGTGTTCATTTAACTATATGTTTATTTATTAACTCAAGTTTGTATTTATTTACATACATACTTACACACTCATTTACTTAATTATTTAATCATTCATTCATTCGTCTATTTGTATATTATTATTTACTTATTTATTTACTTATTTATTTATTCATTTATCTATCTATTTATTTATTCATTCGTTTAATTTAATATTTAAAATTATACACTTATTTCTTTATTATTTATTTACTCATTCATTATTTATTTATTTACTCATTCATTTATTATTTATTTCTTCATTTATTATTTATTAATTCATGATTTATTTTTAATTCATACATTTATTATTCATTAATTTATAATTTATTTATTTATTAAAGCCATCGACCTGAACTGGGATCGAACCCGCAACTTCGGGCACAGAAGGCCAGCACTATACCCGCACTAAGGCCGATTCTTTCCACGAAATTGTTTTCCTTCTGTAAACGGCTCTAGGGAAACTTATTTTCTAGACTATCCTTGTAATTCCGCTCGAGTGGCCAAAATTTGTATAAGGATTGTTTTGTTTTGACATTATTAACATGGTAGAAGGAAAAAATACTAAATTTTTATCTGCCACCATGAGAATGTTTCCTTGTTAGCAAATCGCATACAAAACTGACGTGACAATCATTCGCAAGAAGTGGCACGACGTATTATTTAGAAGACGTAATACACACACAGTCAATTATATTCCCTTCTTGCATATTTTAACAAAAAAATTTGAGGGTGATATGGTTTCGATATCTTGAGCACATCTTCTAGTTCTAATATCTAGAGTTGCTGATTTTAGGCAAAGACTTTTCAAATACGGCACAAAGTATATAATGTTATAGAAATCAGTTTTCACATTTTGGCTATTGATGATATGTTTTTTTAGATATTAGTTATACAGGGACATCAATTTATATTTACTCCAATTTTTATTGTACCTGAGTTTTTGAATGTACTTCACTCCCACCCCTTCTACTAATGAAGTTCAACCGTCCTTCCCACAGATCCAAGACCGCATATACAGTCATAGTAGCCTTACGGTCATAGTAAAGAGTACGTTCCAAAAATATGTTCGCGTTTTCCAGTGACGAAAGAGCTTTGAATATTTAATCATTTTCGCACAGGTACTGTCGTCCATTTGCCTATGTCGTATCCCGGTTTCCCCCCACCAGCTTTTATTCGCCAGCTAGTGGCTGGGCTGTCTTAGCTCTTTTCTGAGAACATTAATTTCTGTTAGGAATTGGACGTCTACGTAATATTATACAACTGTTTAAAATAATTTAAATGAAAGGGCCTCGTTATGTTATTAACTGTCACGTGATTCCCCCCCCCTTTCTACTATCCTACGACAAAACCCCTTGGACGGACAGTAGGTAGTATGTCTGAGTAATTTTATCTTTTCGGATCGGGCAGAAGTGAAGATTGAATTTACAGTACGTAAGGTACTCTTTTATAGAGTAGGTACAGAATTATTTCAACATGAGTTACTAGTACGAAGGACGAAACTGGTTCTTGAAATTAGGTACAACAGACTATAGTGCGATAATATGCACATTAGAACTGAAGCCTGTATCGAAATAAACGTCCACCATTAAAAAAAATGTGTTTAAATATCCATATTATGATTATTTTTCAATTTAACTTCATTCTCTATATTGTACGGTAATGTGCTGTAGACAGTATAATATACACTGCATAATGAATACGTCCACATGGACAGCTCAGTTCGTGAGTAAAAACACTCATTGTTAATACTGTACTTTATTTTGATTAAAAAAAAAAACCTAATGAAAATGATCGAACTTAAAAGCGCAATATTTCCCAGTTTACATAAATGGATGAACTACTTTTTTTTTATTGGGTTATTTTACGACGCTGTATCAACATCTAGATTATTTAGCGTCTGAATGGTATGAAGGGGATAATGCTGGTGAAATAAGTCCGGGGTCCAGCACCGAAAGTTACCCAGCATTTGCTCGTATTGGGTTGAGGGAAAACCCCGGAAAAAACCTCAACCAGGTAACTTGCCTCGACAGGGATTCGAATCCGGGTCACCTGGAACTACTTTTCTTCTCTCCTATACCTAGTAAAGTGATTTGTTTGTATATTACGCCAGTATCACCGAACTCCAGTCGTGGAAGGGGGTAGCAAACGGCGTTGATCCAGAGGTATAGGCAAGTTAATATTAAAAATGTTAGTAAAAATAAAATGATGTCCCTGTAGTTCTAGTTGCCCATTTTTTAAAGACATAGCCACATCGAAAACAAAAGAAAAAAACAAACAAAAAATAAGAGAAAAAAGGAAAGACGACAAAAAAAGTAGGCATCTGTAGAATCGATTTTCCTGAAAATCGAAGTGCTCCGCAAACATGTTTGTGGAAGTATACAAGTTAGATATACTGTTGCATTGAAAGCAGAAGTATGGAGAATGCATGGCATTATGGGGAGGTTACGGATGGAAGTCTGCCCAATTTGTAGAAACGAAAGTACTGGAGCGTGCTGCGTGTAGCGGTGGTGTGAGTGGAGCTCAGCGACAACGCCAGATGCTCTTACTGAAATCAGTAATAGAAAATGGAGCCTCTCTGCCAAAATGTTCCTCACATCCTTTTTAATCTCCTTGACAATCACAAGAAGGTTTATACAAACTGTGAAACAAATATCTTATGCGCGTAATGGAAGTGCGTTCTATGCAATAAATATTTCTCAACTTTAAAGACTAAATAAAGTTGTGCCAAAAATTTATATTAAGGATTCAGACTAAGGGAGATTAGATCTGAAATCATCTAGTTGTGATTAAAACTTCTTTTAAGCTAATAACATTATGACAAAAGTTAAGTATGATTTCAAACTTTCACTGTGTTTAGCGCTGAGGAAGGATTTTGGATATTTGGACTGCGTCATAGATGTAGAGGCGTCCAACGTTTCGGAGTTAATACAGATTCCGTTGTTTCATGAAGCGGGACTATACTCATATGTAATTTCTTTCCGTTCCTTCCCTTGTCCTTTCCTTCTCCTCTCCTATTTCCATCCTTAAGGAGACGTACGAGAACGTATGGAAAAATTTTCAATCTGCCCATATATAAACTGCAGAGACAAACAAGCATACGGACATATTTTAATTTAATTTTTGTAGTGCTTTAACTTATAACGGATCATTACGAATATTTTAAGATCTCAGATATAACTTTTAATACAAGTTTTTTTTTTCTTTACTCAATGTTACCTACTGTTACTTATTTACAAATGGCTTTTAAGGAACCCGGAGGTTCATTGCCGCCCTCATATAAGCCCGCCATTGGTCCCTATCCTGCGCAAGATTAATCCAGTCTCTATCATCATATCCCACCTCCCTCAAATCCATTTTAATATTATCCTCCCATCTACGTCTCGGCCTCCCTGAAGGTCTTTTTCCCTTCGGTCTCCCAACTAACACTCTATATGCATTTCTGGATTCGCTCATACGTGCTGCATGCCCTGCCCATCTCAAACGTCTGGATTTAATGTTCCTAATTATGTCAGGTGAAGAATATAATGCGTGCAGTTCCGCGTTATGTAAATTTCTACATTCTCCTGTAACTTCATCCCTCTTAGCCCCAAATATTTTCCTAAGAACCTTATTCTCAAACACCCTTAATTTCTGTTTCTCTCTCAAAGTGAGAGTCCAAGTTTCACAACCATACAGAACAACCGGTAATATAACTGTTTTATAGATTCTAACTTTCAGCTTTTTGACAGCAGACTGGATGACAAAAGCTTCTCAACCGAATAATAAGAGGCATTTTCCATATTTATTCTGCGTTTAATTTCCTCCCGAGTGTCATTTATATTTGTTACTGTTGCTCCAAGATATTTGAATTTTTCCACCTCTTCGAAGGATAAATCTCCAATTTTTATATTTCCATTTCGTACAATATTCTGGTCACGAGACATAATCATCTTTCCCTATCACTCGGAAATTCGTGGAATGATATTGTTCCTCCACTCTTTTTTCTATTAGAAATACACAATGGTACACAACAATACGTCATTTTGAATCACATCACAATAAACTCACATATTAGTAGAAAGAAGCGCAATATTACTAAATATAATCGTACAAGAAACCATACACACATTCCTCAGCGATCCTTGGTAGTCAGTGTCATCTGGCGGGAATTTCATATATTCTCGATTACAGCTTTAACACAGGGATCTGTTAAGGCCGGTAAAGGAGAAGCGAAGCGAGCATCAAGTCGGCCGTGGTTTGTCAAATACTTATATCCGTAACCATGGAAACAACCTTACAATGACATTTAAATCTGATTAATTTTTTTCCATAAAACATTAATGAAGCATTGAACGTAATCGGTGACGAGAACACCGGTGACTAAAGTGTAATCGGTGACAAGAAGGTATAATGACGACATTTCCGGTGACGAGAATTCCTAGATCCGATCCCTAGCGCTTCACGGGAACTGTGTATAACCAAATCAACAATCCAGAAGGTCTATTTAAGCGGCTACATCTTAAAGTCTATAAATTGCAAATTACACTCAGCATACCACCACGTACAGTGTGCCTTCTCCCCCGGTGTCGTCATTGTCAATCAATTAAGATCTGCGAAAAAATGGAAATTAAACTTTGAGAGATGTAGAAGGTGCTGCAAAAAACCGTATTGTTCTATGTAATGTGATTTCTGAGCAATTATTAATTAATTTATTAACTATCGGACTTATCGTGTTAATTATGTTTGTGCGGCTTACAGCTGTTTCGGTGCTTCATCACACCATCCTCAGAGCCTACTAGATCTTGGCGTCGTCTCGAACTTCTCTGCTTGTTATGTGGGTGCGTTTGATTGTCGAAAGGTGTTGAAAAGTGGAGTCAAATAGTGTGTGCGTATTGAAATTGATCTGTGTGTTGAGAATTTGATCGGGGTGTGTTTTAGTGTGTTTGTATATTTCGTATTGTTCTAGTGTGTTGAGTTTTTGGTTCTTGGGTTGTATGTGTAGGATTTCCATGTCCTAATTTATGTTATTGTATGTATGGTTAGCATTGGTTATGTGATCGGCGAATGTAGATTTATTGTGTCCTCTGGTTATTGCTTTAATGTGTTCTTTGTAGCGTGTTTGGAATGATCTGCCTGTCTGTCCTATGTAGAACTTGTCGCAACTATTACATGTGAGTTTGTATACACCAGAGGACACAATACATCTACATACGCCGATCACATAACCAATGCTAACCATACATACGATAACATAAATTCGGACATGGAAATCCTACACATACAACCCAAGAACCAAAAACTCAACACACTAGAAACAATACGAAATATAGAAACACACTAAAACACACCCCGATCAAATTCTCAACACACAGATCAATTTCAGTACACACACACTATTTGACTCCTCTTTTCAACACCTTTCAACAATCAAACGCACCCACATAACAGGCAGAGAAGTTCGAGATGACGCCGTGATCTAGTATGCTCTGAAGATGGTGTGATGAAGCACCGAAACAGCTGTAAGCCGCACAAACTTACATAATTAACACGAGTAAGTCTGCTAGTTAATCAATTATTTATATTCAAGTGTTAAAAGTAGTCTACGCAAGATTCGAAATTATTAATTATAATGGTACTTTAACTTTATGGCCAAGGTGTATAACAACTATATCCAATTCGGCTATTTCATTAAAAAACATGATCACTACTCCTACCCTCTGCTTTCCCCTTCGCGTGCCTTTCGCGAAACTCGTAATTTTTCATTAAATTGGACAAGATATCAATATACTGGAGTAACTCTAGAAATGTATCGCGTAATTCCATAATTTTTTACGAAAGTAAAGTCAAGCAAAACATCGCTCGCCAAGGCAGCTAGCTTCAGCTCGTACAAACAAAGCACACTCACCTATTTGTGTGCAAATTAAGCTCTCGAGATCTCTGAAATCCAGACTCTTTACTTATGAAGTCCATTCCCTTAATGGAGACTATCAAATTGAAGTGCATTTCTGCACGACTCTGGTCGTTGTACTAAATCTCATTAAATGTTTTACACCGACTTTTTGAGGGGATACTGTTAAATTTAGTTTAGAGGTAACTGGCTTTATTGTTGTGTAGTACAGCTCTTAAAATTTTAAGTCCTTCCTTCACCTTTCACCTTTCATCTCAACGAATGAGAGCATTATCTCTTCTAAAAGTGGAGGAAATTGCATAATAAATCCTGTTAGATTACTTCAACAATTTTAAATTTATTCCCGTTATTTCCATGGCATTTTCAGTCTGAGAGGAATTAAAAGATTAAAAAGGATATAACAAGAATAAGATTACGTAATATAATGAATATTATCCATTAACAATACTCACATATATTCAAATCAAGATTTTCAGGTATAACTCCCTGTAAAGTTGATTTGAATAATTTCGAGGGAAAAATTGTTCCGGAGCCGGGTATCGAACCCGGGACCTTTGGTTTAAAGTTAAACCAAAGGTCCCGGGTTCGATACCCGGCTCCGGAACAATTTTTCCCTCGAAATTATTCAAATCAACTTTACAGGGAGTTATACCTGAAAATCTTGATTTGCATAATACACGTCACTGTTCGTTAACAGAAAACCACAATTTAAGTCACACGGAGTTAGTGTGCACTCGAAGTTGGTTGCTTGACGGTTGTCAGCCCACTTTGAGGTCTGTGGATATAGAAGGAAAAATTGGATCGGTGTCGGTTAGAGTTCCTGAGTAGCTCAGTGGTAGAGCGTTGGTACGTTAAATCAAAGGTCCCGGGTTCGATACCCGGCTCCGGAACAATTTTTCCCTCGAAATTATTCAAATCAACTTTACAGGGAGTTATACCTGAAAATCATGATTTGCATAATACACGTCACTGTTCGTTAACAGAAAACCACAATTTAAGTCACACGGAGTTAGTGTGCACTCGAAGTTGGTTGCTTGACGGTTGTCAGCCCACTTTGAGGTCTGTGGATATAGAAGGAAAAATTGGATCGGTGTCGGTTAGAGTTCCCGAGTAGCTCAGTGGTAGAGCGTTGGTACGTTAAACCAAAGGTCCCGGGTTCGATACCCGGCTCCGGAACACTTTTTCCCTCGAAATTATTCTCACATATATTATTGACCCTAATATTCTTTAACGTGTTTATTAAAATTACTGAGGTACACCTTCATAGATAAAAATGACATTTTTTTCAATTTATTTATTTCTATATAGAAATGCTTTGTCTTTATTGGTATGAAAAAAAATCTTACGAAAAAACAGCTTATTTTGTGTAATTTCTAAATTTAATCAATAAGGACGATCTATGTTCTCTCTTGAAGGGTATACACTATTTTAAAATAATTTAATACACAAACAGAACTATTACATGAAATTCTCAATAAGTTTTTGTAGCTTTATTCTCTTTAGCTCTAATCATAGAGTTCAATGAAAACTGTATAGTTGGCACGCCTACTTTTTCTAGTGTTTATAAATGATCTTGCCCCCTAATAAAAGATGTAGGTCATCCCATATTATTTGCAGATGACACAAGTATAGTAATTACAGCCAATAACTCCAACACATTCCAATCTTCAACAGAGGAAATTCTCTTCAAAATATATGACTGGTCCTCAGTAAATAAATTAGTATTAAATTGTAACAAAGCTAACATAATTCAATTTAAATCCTGTCCAAATTCAACGCCGCAAATTTCTAGCGCAATAATTAACAATAGATCCCTATTAGAAACAACAACAACCAAATTTCTTGGCTTAAAAATCGATAATGTGTTAAATTGGAAAAATCATATTAAAGAAATTACCCCAAACTAAATTCAGCTTTTTTACAATTCATTTTTATATTTTAATATGCCTAGTGAATTATTATATACTTATTTAATAAATTCAGCTTGTTTTGCTAATAGATCTATGCAAAAGATAGTAAATACCAATACCTTAAAAACAATATACTTTGCATACTTCCACTCGATAATGAGTTTTGGAATAATATTCTGGGGAAATTCCACAGATAGTAACAGTAACAGTATATTTCTATTACAAAAAAGAGTAATTAGAATAATAGTAGGTGCCAATCTAGGGAATCGTGTAGGACTATTTAAAAAAAAACTACAAATAATGCCCATGGCCTGTCAGTATAAATTTTTTCATTAATAATCTTCCTCGTATGTAATCGCGAAATCTTTGTAACTAATTCAACAGTTCATAGCATAAATACACGTCAAAAAAATGACTTCCACACTCCATCGGCAAGTCTATCGTGCTATCAAAAAGGAGTGCGTTATATGGCAGTAAACATTTTTAATAGCCTCCCTATCGATATAAAAAATGAAACTCAAAACATAAAATTATTTAGGGCCAAATTAAAGAAGTACCTAATTTCTCACGCCTTCTATTCTGTAGGTGTATTCATGACATTCAATAACACTTCATGAAATTGATACTAAAACTTTGTGTTGTACTAGTAGACTATATTGTAAATCTCGTCTGTATATATTTCATCTAGACTGTGACTATAAATTAAGACTTTATAATAGTTTTAAGTTTTTTGACTTGTTCCATATTCTAGCTGTGAAGCAATGTATGAATCCCATGGAATGTTAATAAATATATTACAATACAATACAATACAATACAATACAAGAGAACAGCCGATCATAACACACTATTGCCATCTAACGGAATATTTGTAATGATGAGATGGTACAGTAATACTTTTTCAAGAGAGTTTACTATTTTCGTAAGTCACTTATTATTTTATTGCATTAGAGTAATTTATTCCTTCTAATCTTGATATGCTTTCTACTAATAGTACAATAGTCAACTAAATCAAAACCTCTAGCGAGATTACTGTAGATAATATCTAAATATATTGTTTTGCAGAATTAAAATATTTCTCATTTCTCTTTTTATATCGTATAATGCGAAATTGTAAATTCTATATTATCACATTTCTCAGAAGAAACTCTGCTGTATAAACGTGGTAATACTGGCTATTAATTTAGCTAGCACAATAAACAGGGAAGTTGCAGGAACAGGTACAATGTCCGAATGACAGATGTTGGACGGAGCCCGTGTATTGAGGGAGGGTATTCATGTTTTGGGACAAAAGGCCGTTTGAGACTGTAATCTGTGAACATGAATAAAACTTAATCAAAACCGCTTCAAATGTGTACGAGAAAATTGCCATTTTGTATCTGTTTTACGCGGAAAATAAAGTTAATTTTCTAGACTGAATACCGCGTGGAGATATGATAGAAATACTCATAAAACTCTGAATGGATTTAATCCGGACAATTCCTAGAGCGAGGCAGGCGGCGAGATCGATCGGTGGATGAACGCCGGCCTCCAGGATGCTTCAAACGCTCTGATTCAACACGGCGGACTGCTACGTAAGCAACTCAATAGCTGTTGCCCAGCTACATCGCTGTGTGATTCGGAGAACAAACTAATCAACATTCGAAGCAGATAATTACACTAGCGAACAGGTTTTAAGGGGAGAGGATGGTATTTTTTGGTGAAAAATGGGTATATTTTCAAAAAAAAATCTTTAAAATACTCTGTGATAAGTGTGGAAAGCATTGCATAACATTTTGTGGGTATTTGTGCCCTTATCGGATGTTGAGTCGTCATTCTTAAATTTCCTGCGCTATGGATTTTTAAATCACACGCCAGCTTTTGTTGTTGCTTCCCGTAAATTAAATAAAAAAAATTCTTTAAAATACCCTTTGATATGTGTGGAAAGCATTGCATAACATTTTGTGGGTATTTGTGCCCTTATCGGATGTTGAGTCGTCATTCTTAAATTTCCTGCGCTATGGATTTTTAAATCACACGCCAGCTTTTGTTGTTGTTTCCCGTAAATTAAATAAAAAAAATTCTTTAAAATACCCTTTGATATGTGTGGAAAGCATTGCATAACATTTTGTGGGTATTTGTGCCCTTATCGGATGTTGAGTCGTCATTCTTAAATTTCCTGCGCTATGGATTTTTAAATCACACGCCAGCTTTTGTTGTTGCTTCCCGTAAATTAAATAAAAAAAATTCTTTAAAATACCCTTTGATATGTGTGGAAAGCATTGCATAACATTTTGTGGGTATTTGTGCCCTTATCGGATGTTGAGTCGTCATTCTTAAATTTCCTGCGCTATGGATTTTTAAATCACACGCCAGCTTTTGTTGTTGCTTCCCGTAAATTAAATAAAAAAAATTCTTTAAAATACCCTTTGACATGTGTGGAAAGCATTGCATAACATTTTGTGGGTATTTGTGCCCTTATCGGATGTTGAGACGTCATTTTTAAACTTCCTGGGTTATGGATTTTTAAATCACTCGCCCACTTTTATTGTTTCCGCTAAATTAAGTTTTAATTTTTTTTCTTTAAAATACCCTTTGATATGTGTGGAATGCATTGCAAAACATTTTGTGGGTATTTGTGCCCTTATCGGATGTTGAGACGTCATTTTTAAACTTCCTGCGCTATGGATTTTTAAATCACACGCCCACTTTTATTGTTGTTTCCGGTAAATTAAATTTTCAATTTTTTTTTCTTTAAAAAACCCATTGATATGTGTGCAATGCATTGCATAACATTTTGTGGGTATTTTTGCCCTTATCGGATGTTGAGTCGCCATTTTTAAACTTCCTGCGTTATGGATTTTTAAATCACTTGCCCACTTTTATTGTTGTTTCCGGTAAATTAAATTTTCAAAAAAAAAAAAAATTCTTTAAAACACTCTTTTCATATGTGTGGAATGCATTGCATATCATTTTGTGGGTATTTGTGCCCTTATCGGATGTTGAGTCGCCATTTTTAAACTTCCTGCGCTATGGATTTTTAAATCACTCGCCCAATTTTTGTTGTTTCCGGTAAATTAAATTTTCAATTTTTTTCTTTAAAAAAACCATTGATATGTGTGCAATGCATTGCATAACATTTTGTGGCTATTTTTGCCCTTATCGGATGTTGAGTCGCCATTTTTAAACTTCCTGCGTTATGGATTTTTAAATCACACGCCCACTTTTATTGTTGTTTCCGGTAAATTAAATTTTCAAAAAAAAAAAAAATTCTTTAAAACACTCTTTTCATATGTGTGGAATTCATTGCATAACATTTTGTGGGTATTTTTGCCCTTATCAGATGTTGAGTCGCCATTTTTAAACTTCCTGCGCTATGGATTTTTAAATCACTCGCCCACTTTTATGGTTGTTTCCGGTAAATTAAATTTTCAATTTTTTTTTCTTTCAAATACCCTTTGATATGTGTGGAATGCATTGCATAACATTTTGTGGGTATTTATGCCTTATCAGATGTTGAGTCGTAATTTTTAAACTTCCTGCGTTATGGATTTTTAAATCACTCGCCCACTTTTATTGTTGTTTCCGGTAAATTAAATTAAAAAAAAATTGCTTTAAAATACTCTTTGATATGTGCGGAATGCATTGCATAAAATTTTGTGGGTATTTATGCCTTATCAGATGTTGAGACGTAATTTTTAAACTTCCTGCGTTATGGATTTTTAAATCACTTGCCCACTTTTATTGTTGTTTCCGGGAAATTGAATTATTTTTTTTTCTTTAAAATACCCTTTGATATGTGTGGAATGCACTGCATAACATTTTATGGGTATTCGTGCCCTTATCAGATGTAACTCTTCAATTATTATTCCTCTGACACATATCGTCAAGTGAGATGTACTGCCTGATAAAAGATGTACATATCAACTAGAACCTCAATCAGAGGTAAATACTAAGAGTGTATATTTTTTAAATGATGATCTGTAAATATTATTGTATATAATGCTAATGGAAACATAGTTGAAAATAAATTAATATGGAACAACGGATTCCCAAAATGAATTATTTAAGAGGTGGGATGTAAAATTTGCAATTTGTCTGTAAATGTTACTACACGTCTGCACGTGCCATTTATGTTAAAGGCGGACCTTCAAGCCGTGTGCTTCCAATTTTCCACATATTAACCTCCTCTCCAAAGCATTTTTCCACCAAAAGAATAACTCTTCAATTTAATCCCGTACTAAATAGCAAACCGGTATACACCATAGTCTGTTTCACAACTTACACCGTCACTAGATTTAACTTTTAATTTATTAAAAGTTGATGCTAAGATCAAATACAGGGAGTTGCTATAATGTTAATGATTTAAGGGCACCATTCGTAAGGTTAAGCAATAGGAAGATAATTAGTATTTTATAAAACGATGCAATCCCTAGTTCTTCATTGTCATCAACATGGTTATCACTAAATGATGGAAGTGAAATAAACCCTGTAGATTGAAAGGGACGACAGGGTACACTTAAGTGTATTGCATTTTGTGATTAATTGCACTGTTAATTAGAAAATTGAGTTGGAAGTTTCAACAGTCTGGCAACATCGCCGCTAACACATTGCTCTCCTTTTCTTGTAATACAGATGTAAGAACTCAACGAACTCAGGTCTGTCTGTCTAGTGAACTACCTCACAACACTCTTTCTTGCTATAATGTTGCAAGTTGGTCGCTTCGGTCAGTGGCTTAAATTAAATTTACACAGAAACGTTCCACGTTATTGAAATACGCCAGAGGTATAAATGATTCTTTATTAGATTTCCTATTACTTCATGTATCTTAAAACGCATGTTTTTTCTGAAACTTACTTACTGGCTTTTAAGGAACCCGGAGGTTCATTGCCGCCCTCACATAAGCCCGCCATTGGTCCCTATCCTGAGCAAGATTAATCCAGTCTCTATCATCATATCCCACCTCCCTCAAATCCATTTTAATATTATCTACTCATCTACGTCTCGGCCTCCCCAAAGATCTTTTTCCATTCGGCCTCCCAACTAACACTCTATATGCATTTCTGGATTCGCCCATACGTGCTACATGCCCTGCCCATCTCAAACGTCTGGATTTAATGTTCCTAATTATGTCAGGTGAAGAATACAATGCGTGCAGTTCTGTGTTGTGTAACTTTCTCCATTCTCCTGTAACTTCATCCGTCTTAGCCCCAAATATTTTCCTAAGTACTTTATTCTCAAAAACCCTTCACCTATGTTCCTCCCTCAAAGGGAGAGTCCAAGTTTCACAACCATACAGAATAACCGGTAATATAACTGTTTTATAAATTCTAACTTTCAGATTTTTTGACAGCAGACTGGATGATAAAAGCTTCTCAACTGAATAATAACAGGCATTTCCCATATTTATTCTGCGTTTAATTTCCTCCCTAGTATCATTTATATTTGTTACTGTTGCTCCCAGGTATTTGAATTTTTTCACCTCTTCAAAGGATAAATTTCCAATTTTCATATTTCCATTTCGTACAATATTCTGGTCACGAGACATAATCATATACTTTGTCTTTTCGGGATTTACTTCCAAATCTATCTCTTTACTTGCTTCAAGTAAAATTCCCGTATTTTCCTTAATCGTTTGTAGATTTTCTCCTAACATATTCACGTCATCCGCATAGACAAGCAGCTGATGTAACCCGTTCAATTCCAAACCCTCTCTGTTATCCTGGACTTTCCTAATGGCATACGCTAGAGCAAAGTTAAAAAGTAAATGTGATAGTGCATCTCCTTGCTTTAGCCCACATTGAATTGGAAACGCATCTTACAGAATCTGACCTATACGAACTCTGCTGTACGTTTCACTGAGACACATTTTAGTTAATCGAACTAGTTTCTTGGGAATACCAAATTCAATAAGAATATCATATAATACTTCCCTCTTAACCGAGTCATATGCCTTTTTGAAATCTATGAATAACTGATGCACTGTACCCTTATACTCCCATTTTTTCTACATTATCTGTCGAATACAAAATATCTGATCAATAGTTGATCTATTACGCCTAAAACCGCACTGATTATCCCCAATAATTTAATACGTTTTTCTAAAAATTATTCAAAATATAGCATAGTTGTGTTTGACTTTATTTTGGCTCTTTACTGAAGGAATCATCCACCAGAATTAATGACATTATTTATGTTCAGATTGTGTACGTACAATCGCTTTGAGTTACATCGGGCAGAGAGGGCGATTTTTCGGAGTTGTTATTTTAGAACTGTAGTCACAATCGGCACCAGTGACAAACCTATCACAGTGACAAAATCACGGTCCAATCACACTCCACCACAACGACCGTTTATAATGCCGGTAAGTTTTATATGCCGGGCACTGTACGTACTGTCATCCTCTGAGAAGTTTAGTGCTGAGATTAATGCGGTTCCGACTAGTCTAGCGCGGTACTGGAGTGGGAGGGAACAGTGACAGCGGCAGTCTGAAAGGAAGTACAATCATACTGAAAACATTCGCCCAATTTACGAGAGCAGTATGCCTATTAGTTTTCTAACGTATTTTTGGCGAGATAGAGATACAACCATTCGTACTTACGTGTTCAGAGAAGGAAAGTATTGTAGAAAATTTTATTTATTTATTTATTTATTTATTTATTTACTTATTTATTTATTTATTGGAACAACTGGATAATACGCACGGCAGACCAATATCGATAGTCGACTCTACTCGCTGGCCACTAGTCACCGGGCCGTACCGAGCCGTATCAAACAAAATATAATCGAAATGGTGGTAGTCAAATTTGCGACTATATTCTTAAATAATTCACTCCATTAGTCAAGTTCAAGGTTTTATGTAGTACAACGGCGGTTTTTTGAATGCATTAAAAGAAAATGAAGATGTAATAAGATAATAAACTAGGTTATCACAAGGAAATTAACAGGAAAAAAGGTGTGTTTTACGGAATACAATTAAAATGACGGAAAGTAAATTTCCAGTTAATGTTCGCCAAAGCGTAAAGTACGTAATTATGACGGCGTTGCTGTTTTATTTCTGGCCTATAGAAAAATACCTAGCCTTTTACGAAAAAAAAATTTAAGGACCATGAAATTATTCACCGCTTTCATTACAGGCCTATTATTTTTTAACAATATTACGAATCAAAAACTGTCATATTATATAATTTTAACTACTACATAGACGAATCAAATCAAGCTAACCTAACCAAAGCTAACCTAACCTAACCTAACCAAAGCTAAGCTAACCTAACCAAAACTAATCTAACCTAACCAAAGCTATTCTAACCTAACCTAACCAAAGCTAAGCTAACCTAACCAAAACTAATCTAACCTAACCAAAGCTAATCTAACCTAACCAAAGCTAATCTAACCTAACCTAAGCTAAGCTAATCTAAGCTAATCTAACATAACATAACCTTCGTAAATACAAGGCCTGTAACCGGAGCAAGAAGGGATCTCAATCATTTAATCTGCAAGTACACGCAAAAATAAATTCAAGTAAGGATCACGCTCCCACTGCATGAGAGGTCCGCGCATGCGCTACAGCAAAACTGTTTCTGTCCCGAGCCTCTCATCTAAGGCACTCGTCATAATTTACTCGCAATATTTACGCAAATACACATTGTCGCTAACAGTGGTGCTATCTCTCAATAATGTTCAGAACGAAGGAGGTAGACAGAGAGAGAGAAAATTTCTCCCGTCAACTACGCCACACATCAACGTCATGTTCTTATGTTGGTGACATTGTGTATTTACTTAAATTTGGTGGTAAACGTAACGACACGGTTCAAAGTGACCGTGCTAATTCTCCAGTATAGCGTATTTATTTATTCTGGTGAAGTTAAGGCCATCACACCACCAGAAATACAAATACAATAAAATAAATAAAAAGAAAAATCATAATAAAACTACAATAATATAAATGAAAAGAAGAATCATACTGTAAAATTTAGTTATTAGTAGAATTGAATTAAATGTGTAAAGTAATCAATTTAAATATACTCTACTGCTGAACTCACTTGAGAAGTAAAACTACTTGATTTGTATTTTAAGATATCACCAACAAATTATTTTCGCATGACATTATAGGAATCTGTTTTTCACGATACCAATCACACATATTCTAAAATTCCAATAGAATAAAACCAAAAACTTTTCCACAGCATGTTTCCTAAAAAATGACTTCTAACGGTGAAATATTTAATATGAGTAATTCATATAATATTAACATAGCTAACATCAGGAAGATGTTTGAGCAAAAATTGCAACAATATATTTAATATATTAATAACAAAACCATATAGCCCTAGGTAAAAAATATGTATATGAAATATTCACACACTACTACAAACTGAAGACTGCATATTTTTGGACGATTAATACTTCCCACTCCTCTCGGCTCGGCTTGGCTGTAGCAACAAAAGAATCTACCTGCAACCCCCCCGCACCGATGGCAAGAATACCTCAGGTCCAGCGCTAAACTCGTCGGAGAAAGACAGTACTTCTTGGTGCAGCTCTTTGTGTTCATCACTAATAACAACAAAACTTGACCCTGTTTATAATGTAATAAATACTATGAATTTAAGGCTGTATCCTAGCAACACACGCTCGTATTCATACTAGATATCTGAACAGTATGAGAGACAAGGGTGAACTAAACATTGCTTCCCATATCACGCCTAGATATTCAGAAATATCTGATATCAGACGCGTGTGGGCGTGTACTTCAATGTATAAGATGACGCAGTACTAATTTATAGTGCATATAAATCCCAACTCTACATCACTAATCAGCTTATGAAACGGAACTCGTAAAAAGTCTATCCTTTGATAGCTGTGTCAATACAGACTCCAAAAACAACGACACTGTCATTTTTTTTTTTCCATACAATATTAATGCTGATTAAGAAAAAAGAGCTGATGAATATAATTTTGTGAGAGTTTTACTAATCCAATCTAAATTGTCACAAAACTATTAGCTCCATTGAAGCTGATGTAAGCCTAGCGTTTTAAGATAATTAGTTATTGTTATATGAGAGAAACAGTAATATGGTACGTGGTTCGTGATTTCGAGTCTTTGTCATATTATCTGTGATCTTCGCGCTGTAATACAGGGACATCATTTTATTTTTACTTCATTTTTATTGTACCTGAGTTTTTGAATGTACTTCACTCCCACCCTTTCTACTAAGGAAGTTCCAACTCCACACAGAACCAAGACCGCAGATAGTAAGCAGTACTGAGTTACTGAGTATAGTACGTTCCAGAAATATGTTCGCGTTTTCCAGTGACGAAAGAGCTTTCAATATTGAATCATATTTTCGCACAGGTACTGTCCGTTTGCCTACGTCGCATCCCGATTTCCCCCACCTGCTTCTGCTCGCCCCTCTGTAATAGCTGGGCTGTCTTAGCTCTTTTCTGAAAATATTAATTTCTCTTAGGAATTGGACGTTTACGTAATATTATACAGCTGTTTAATTTAACTTGAATAAAAGGGCCTCGTTAAGTAATTAACTGTCACGTGATTTCCTCCCTTTCTACAATCCTGCGGCATAACCACTTGGACGGACAGTAGATAGCATGTCTGAGTAATTTTATATTTTCGGGTCCGGCAGAAGTGAAGATTGACTTTACAGTATGTAGAGTAGGTACAGAATTATTTCAACATGAGTTACTAGTACGAAGGACGAAACTGGCAATTGGAATTAGATGCAATAGTCTATAGTGCGATAATATGCACAAAAGAACTGAAGCCTGTATCGAAATGAACGGCCACCATTTTCAAAATTGTGTTTAAATATTCATATTATGATTATTTTTCAATTTAACTTCTTTCTCTATATTGTACGCTAATGTGCTGTAGACAGTATAATATACACTGCATAATGAATACGTTCGCATGGATAACTCGCTTCGTGAGTAAAAACACTTATTCTTAATACAGTACTGTACTTTGATTAAAGAAAAACCTAATGAAAATTATCAAACTCAAAATCGCGATATTTCCTAGTTTACGTAAATGGATGAACTACTTTTCTTCCTTCCTATACCTAGTAGAGTGATTTGTGTTTTACGCCAGTATCATCGAACTCCAGTCTTGGAGGGGGGAGCAAGCGGTGTTTCCGGTTCTCTAAAGGTATAGACAGGTTAATATTAAAAATGTTAGTAAAAATAAAATGATGTCCCTGTATATATAGTGCATTTAATTCACCAATACCTACACCAGGGCTGGGCACATTACGTGATTCTGAGAAATGAGCGCTGTATGCTTTAAAGAGCCGGTCTTGCGAGCGCTGTGACGTATGCATACTGTACGTCATTCAGTGTCGGTGCAGTGGTGACTCTGGCGAACTTTGAAGACGGAGCTTCCGCTCATACACTAAAGCGTCCCGCTATTCCCAATGCTTTTAATGTATCATGGGAGGAGGATTTCTTTTTGGTAGAGAGCAGTGGATTAGCAAAGTGTTTAATTTGGCATAAAACACTCCAACTTATGAAGAAGTTCAATATCCAACAACATTATTCTTTACAACATGTTACTGAATATGATAAATATGTTGGTAATGAACGCCATACATTAATACAACTTAAAGAAAATGTTTCTCAGGTACATTATATCAGAGTATCTATTTGATATTTATATTGTATTACTAGCCGTACCCGTGCGCTCCGCTGCACCCGTTAGGAATAAATATAAAGTAATTACATAATTAAAATAGGACATTTGATCCAGGGAACATTCGTGTTTCATAGAAGGACAAATCGTTTAATATGTTACTTAATTTAAATTGTATTTAAATAATTAAAATGCGATCACTTTGATCCAGAGACCACTCATTTGGTGCAATGACAATTCCTTTAACATGTTTCTTAATTGTTATTACCAATTATTTTTGGAAAAGCGAAAATTAACAGAAACATTTTGGCTACAGATTTATTATTATGTTTATATTATATTATATTATGAAAAAGTGTGTTGATAACGGATGTACTCGAATTAGAAAGTTTTTAATTTGTTGTGGGAGCTCTTGAATCTCAGGAGGATCAACTTTTACAACAGCGTAACATAATCTGCTTGGCTCATTACCCATTTTTTTTTGCATTGCATTTATTGCATATGTATTTTATGTATTTTAACACGATTCAATTGAGCATAGTTAAAATTTGAATTATAAAATAATGGATTGCTAAGCTAACGTAATATTACTGCATACTAAATCAATACACTCTCGTTGTTCGTTAATTCTCTGAGATAAAAATGAACATGTTCATAAACATTATTATAAGAAATACAGGAAATGAATATACAGAATAACCTATCAAGTTTACTGTGCATAAGAAGCTATTTCATTCTTACCTGTCCTCAATTCACTCACAAGTTACTGTAATAACATTATAGCATTATGTCCATCTAGAGAAACTACACTTTCGAATGGTGAAATAATAATTAATTATACAAATCGGTTAATTTAGCTTCCGATATTACTATATACAAACACAGAAACATTCTCCGTAGGCTATGTTTAATAGCTTTCGATTGTTGCTGTCCAAGGCCCCTTATAGACGAAGTCATTTTTTTTATTTCATTACACCGCCTTAGATGGCAGTTATTTTAATTTTAAAACTCATTTATCTCATTAAATATCAGTCCTATCAAACTTTTTCAGAGAATAAAACTTATCAGAAATCATTTTTAAAGAAACTTTTGTTATGTAACATATTTCACAAAAATCAATAATAAGCGACATATTTCGATTTATTAAATTCAGGCCCCCTTATAACCCCCCTTTTAAATAACGTATTTTTAATGCGATATAGCCTAAAATCTAAGTTACAACGAACTTAATTTATATTCCAATTTTCATCGAAATCGGTTCAGCCATTATCGCATGAAAAGGTAACAAACATACAGACAGACAGACATAAAAACAAAAATTTCAAAAAAGCGATTTTCGGTTTCAGGGTGGTTAATTATATATGGTAGGACCAATTATTTTTGGAAAATCGAAAATTACGAGAAAAATTTCGGCTACAGATTTATTATTAGTATAGATAAGTTATTATACATTTACTAATATATAATTTTAAATTATACAAATATTATGATATATCATAGTATAGTATATTACAGTTTATGATATATAATATGATATATATATTACTAAATGTACTATATAATACCTTGTAATACAATATAAATATCGAATAGATACTCTAATGTACCTGAGAAACATTTTCTTTAAGTTGTATTAATTTATGGCCATATATTATATTTGGCCTATATTATATTATATTACATTATATCAAATCATATCATATATCATATCATATATCATACCATATTATATTACATTATATTATATCAAATCATATCATATATCATATCATATATCATACCATATTATATTATATTATATTATATCAAATCATAGCATATATCATATGATATATCATACCATATTATATTATATTATATTATATCAAATCATATCATATATCATACTATATTATATTATATTATATTATATCAAATCATATCATATATCATATCATATATCGTACCATATTATATTATATCAAATCATATCATATCATATCATATATCATACCATATTATATTATATTATATCAAATCATATCATATATCATATCATATATCATACCATATTATATTATATTATATTATATTATATTATATCAAATCATATCATATATCATATCATATATCATACCATATTATATTATATTATATCAAATCATATCATATATCATACCATATTATATTATATTATATCAAATCATATCATATATCATATCATATATCATACCATATTATATTACATTATATTATATCAAATCATATCATATATATCATATATCATACCATATTATATTATATTATATTATATTATATTATATTATATTATATTATATTATATTATATCAAATCATAGCATATATCATATGATATATCATACCATATTATATTATATCAAATCATATCATATATCATACCATACTATATTATATTATATATATATTTTTTTTCTTTATTGTGCTAAAACAGCATGTTCCATTGCATACAATATTTGCAATACTACATGCTATGTTTATGTTACATATCCAAAATTTAAAATAAATAAAATGTATCTACTCTACACAATATATGATCAACTAGTAATTATAAATCTTATGCTTAAGAACATTACAAATGTACAATTATTTAATACATCACAAATACACATTACACATCCACAATTAAATTATCTATGTACTATACAGAATCAATCCGCTCGCCAGTTACAAAGCTTATGCCTAAATGCATTATCAGAAAAATTTTTTACAAGTGTTGCAATATTACATACTACATATTACATACAATATTATATTATATTATATCAAATCATATCACATATCATATCATATATCGTACCATATTATATTATATCAAATCATATCATATCATATATCATACCATATTATATTATATTATATTATATTATATCAAATCATATCATATATCATATCATATATCATACCATATTATATTATATTATATTATATTATATCAAATCATATCATATATCATATCATATATCATACCATATTATATTATATTATATTATATTATATTATATTATATTACATTACATTATATTATATTATATCAAATCATATCATATATCATATCATATATCATACCATATTATATTATATCAAATCATATCATATCATATATCATACCATATTATATTATATTATATTATATTATATTATATTATATTATATTATATCAAATCATATCATATATCATATCATATATCATACCATATTATATTATATTATATTATATTATATTATATCAAATCATATCATATATCATATCATATATCATACCATATTATATTATATTATATTATATCAAATCATATCATATATCATATCATATATCATACCATATTATATTATATTATATTATATTATATTATATTATATTACATTATATTATATTATATCAAATCATATCATATATCATATCATATATCATACCATATTATATTATATCAAATCATATCATATCATATATCATACCATATTATATTATATTATATTATATTATATTATATCAAATCATATCATATATCATATCATATATCATACCATATTATATTATATTATATTATATATTATATTATATTATATCAAATCATATCATATATCATATCATATATCATACCATATTATATTATATTATATTATATTATATTATATTATATCAAATCATATCATATATCATATCATATATCATACCATATTATATTATATTATATTATATTATATCAAATCATATCATATATCATATCATATATCATACCATATTATATTATATTATATTACATTACATTACATTATATTATATTATATTATATTATATATTAACAGGATGACAATAATGCACTTAGTGAATCGGCTATGAGAATTAGCTACAAAATCTGCCACGAAATTTTAAAGGAATTGAAAACATTCAACGAAGGTGAATTCATCAAGCGATGTTTAATTATATTGGCAGATGAACTCTGTCCACAGCAAGTAGGGGAAGTGGAAGCCATACGCCTGTCTCGTAGAACCGTGGTGAGGAGGTTGCAGTATGTGTGTATGGGTTATGTAAATAAGCCTAATGATTTGTGTGTGTGCATAGAGCGAAGTTTATTCCATTAGATTAATAAGAGTGTTATAAATCCTGTAATGTACAATGGATTGATGTAATATCCTTATAAACTATTATGTACTAACTGCCTACTGAAGGATCTACTGGAAGGAACGGTGAACGGTAGAAGAGTTCGGGACAGAAGAAGATATCAGATGATGAACGACATTAAGATATACGATCATATGCGGAGATAAAGAGTAAGGTAGAAAATAGGAGAGACTGGAGAATGCTGAGTTTGCAGTGAAAGACCTACCTTGGGCAGAACACTATGGATGAATGAGGTCAAAAATTATTTCAAATATACAGAGGGTCAGCTTTAGCAATCAAGATGTTAGTGACGCAACTCACAATGACCCCCCCTCTCTTTTCTCCTGCATTTGAGATCGATGAATCCCCACACATAAAGGAATAGTAACCCCACTTTTTCCTCTATGCTCCACCTTTCTTTCGAATCTACATGGGACATTCGATAATTATGTATATATCAAAGGTCTGCATCGGACGTTTTCGCTCGAGCGCCAAGTAGTTCATAGCACAATCCGATAGGTAGCGCACATGTATGATGGGTAAAATTGTCACCAGCGATAAATCCTCGAACGGTATAAGCCGAGCGTTAGACATTCGTTCTTGTTACAGTGATGAACTGTGTAGTAACATCATAGGCGTTTATCATTTAAAAATTTTGCAGTGTTTAACTAACCTTTCCATAGTACAACTACAAAACTTGCTTTAAAATGCAATATAAATGTTGTAGGTAAATGCTTCCCCCCCCACACAGGAGTGATTTTGTTTTTGCCACATCTGATAGATGTTATTGGATGTAAATGTAATTATTATAGACGGGGAACACAATCACGATAATGCAAGAAATGTATCACGTTTTCTAGTAATAATAATAATAATAATAATAATAATAATAATAATAATAATAATAATAATCTCTAATAATTAGTTTATCAATCTTTGCGTCTGTAACAGTTGTGCAGCATGATTTTTCCTTTTATTATATTTTCTGTGACGTTATCTCTGTACTAATATTGTTATTAATCTACTGCTATATCAATAATATTTTGTAAAACGTTTCTACATTGTCGCAGTATATAGGCGGAACACTATGTATGGACCTATCATATTATATATATGGTAAATCAAATATTGAATAATTATCAATTAGCAATAACAACTGTATATCGAAGTTTTTCATACTATTTTATTTATAACTTCATGTTCCTGTTTTGGTACGTTCCATTGACTGTTCCATTAAACGTTTGTCATAAACGCAGAAAATAAAGCCTTATTTTTATCGTGTGAGCAAAACATGTGTATCTTATATGTCGCCTTCCATACAAGATAAAACATGTCGGTGAGATGACCTGGGACTGTGCTTCTATTTATTACGAGCGTATCACGAGCGATCGTATCTCACTCGAGCGTGCGACACTTGACCGAGTTCAAGCGAGCGATTTAACTCAAATGCAGCACTCTGGTATGTATGTATGTATGTATGTATGTATGTATGTATATATGTATGTATGTATGTAAGGATGTATGTATATTAACGCTACAATTGGGTATACACCCGGTGGCATTGATATGCAATATACAATACAATAATTATAGCAATAAAATAACAAAGATCAAATAAATGTAAGATTAATTCTGACTATAGGCCTAAATAAACAAATACAATAAACCTAGGACTATAAATAAAGACTAAATCCTACAAACAACGCCTTCTTTAAGTGTACCTAAGCAAAAGTAAACCTAACTTACAAGTATTTCTATTAAACCCAACTGTCATCAAATCTCATCCTAATCTTCTCAACCTTCCGTTAAATGTGTTGATTTTGAGAGGACCACCCTGAAAGATTGGTTCTGGCAAGTTGTGCGGTTAATTTATTTGTTTATTTTATTGGGTTATTTTACGACGCTGTATCAACATCAAGGTTATTTAGCGTCTGAATGAAATGAAGGTGATAATGCCGGTGAAATGAGTCCGGGGTCCAGCACCGAAAGTTACCCAGCATTTGCTCGTATTGGGTTGAGGGAAAACCCCGGAAAAAACCTCAATCAGGTAACTTGCCCCGACCGGGATTCGAACCCGGGCCACCTGGTTTCGCGGCCAGACGCGCTGACCGTTACTCCACAGGTGTGGACTCCATACATAATTACCGATTGAAATAAAGTTAAATACATTGTACGTAATAAACTTATTGACAAGTAATAAGTTTATAAGTTTACGCCACGGGTCTTGCAAAAAACATTTTACTGACAATTTTACTGAAAAATTGAGGAACACATTTCATTTTTAAATATTCAAATTTTTCAAAATACAGCGTGTTTCCGAGGTGTGTTAGAAACTTTCAGGGATGATGGCGAAGGGCACATGTATCAATTTGAGACCAGGAACCATGGTCCGGAAATGACTGAGTCGAAAGTTAAAAGCAAAAATAGTTGTGTAAAAATGGAATTGTAATTTGGCAACATGTGCCCTCTTTCCCTTAACTTTTGCAACAGTCGTGGAAAAATGGTATGGGCCGGATGTCTCCTACGTGGGTACTTGTCCCGATACAATCTGTGAGCTTGTCCACTGTTCCCATTGGCTCATCCGTATTCGAAAATCAGGTCTGCTTATTCCGCTCTCGTGTACTCCACCATTTCACTAGGACTGATCGACTGGACACTGCAACTTGTACACATACACTGCTGTGATTCCACACCTGTGGATTAACGGTTAGCGCGTCTAGCCGCGAAACCAGGTGGCCCGGGTTCGATTCCCCGGTCGGGGAAAGTTACCTGGTTGAGGTTTTTTCCGGGGTTTTCCCTCAGCCCAATATGAGCAAATGCTGGGTAACTTTCGGTGCTGGACCCCGGACTCATTTCACCGGCATTATCACCTTCATCTCATTCAGACGCTAAATAACCCAAGCTGTTGATAAAGCGTCGTAAAATAACCTAATATAAAAAAATACTCTGCTGTCTACATATCATGACCGACCATGTCCGTTACACATTACGTTATCTGCATTGCTTTAGTGTAGTTTCCTGTCCCCACCCCTCAGACAGCGCACTGAATGGAATACTGTAAGTAGACAACGTAAACAACGTCAGATGAATACAGTGTGTGTAAGATGTACAGATAAATACACATAAATAAGGTGTACAGAGGAATAAAATTATTTCATTTCCACACAACTATTTTTGCTTGTAACTTTCGACTCTGTCATTTCCAGACCAGGGTTCCAGATCTCAAACTGATACATGTGCCCTTCGCCATCATCCCTGGAAGATTGTAACATCACCTCGGAAACACCCTGTATATTTGTTAATAGATCAGAAACTAATTGACTCATAGAAAAGGAACTTTAATTCACATAATTATCTATTTTTTATTTTAATAGGTTATTTTACGACGTTTTATCAACATCTTAGGTTATTTAGCGTCTGAACGAGATGAAGCTGATAATGCCGGTGAAATGAGTCAGGGATCCAGCATCGATAGTTACCCAGCATTTGCTCATATTGGGTGGAGGAAAAATACCGGAAAAACCTCAACAGGACAACTTTCCCCAACCGGGAATCGAACCCGGAGCTACCTGCTTTCTCGGCCAGAGGCGTTAACCGTTACTTCAGAGGTGTCGACCATAATTATCGATCCCACCGTTACTATACGTAAAAAAAGATGAAGGATGTAATATGTGATGCTATTTATTTTTGTTCCTACACAATGCCGCAAGAAAAAATATAAATAAAATCATCACATAGATCACTGGTGTACTGTAACAGTACATGACTGTTCCCGGCCGTCAAAGTTACTCAGTTGAGTGCGTCCCTGTATCATGACAATAAATGTCGAACATAGAGTAGGTCAAAAAAGGGAAAACCAAATGACAGGAGTTCGATCCGTACTATGGATTGAGCCTCGGCGTAGCTCAGTGGTAGAGCATCAAGTGCGTGGAACTGAGGATCCTGGGTTCGATTCCTAGCGTCGAATTTTTCTCTGTTAATAATAAATAATAATCAAGAATGTAACCTAAAAAAATGTGGAAAGTAGAAATCTCACCCATCAGGTCCGTCAATATTTCTCCTACTAATTTTTGTACGCTGTGCCCTCAGGATGTTATTTACAATCTCTCTACAATTCTTTAAGTATTATGGTAATTCACTCGTTACTGACTTAGTTCTAAAATAATGATGTTTTATTTTAGACCACTGGAGTTGCATAAAATTACAGACGGCCCTGCAGGTACCGCGGATGATTTTTGTATCAGAACGATTAGACTATACGCTTGTGATTTTCGAGGTTTACCCAATGATTTTTAGATATCTGCTAGTGAGTTAAGAGCAGAAACGAAATTATAACTGTATCTTGATAACTTTCGGTACTTTTCCTTTACAACTACAACTACTAGGAGAGATTCGGGTATTATCGGACATCAGGTAATATCGGACAGTGCTTTTCTTTCATCTACCACCATATGGTAGTACCTGAATGACATGGTTACGTTTCTCTATGCGACATCACAGAAACGTAACCATGTCAATCAGGTACTATCAACGTGTGGTAGATGAAAGAAACTCACTGTCCGATATTACCCGACGTCCGATACAACCTGACTCTCCCCTAATACTAACACAAGACCTAGGATAGTAATCTGTACATTAAAATAACTGGCAAATCTTACTTACTTAACTTACCAATGGGGGGAGGGAGTCGGAAGCAATGAGGTATAAGTACACTTTAGTTATTTTAGAGAAAATGTGGTTGAAAGTACTTAAGATTTCGTAAATTCCGTCAAATTATATATTTCAATTTTGATGTGTGGTGTGGTTAAAAGATATATCCCTTTGCCACTAAAAGTTTAGATACTTTAGCTTGCCTTGTATGCATTCAACATATGTTCTTAGAAATGTCGCTTGTTTCCCTTTGCTTCTGATCCCCTCAAATGGTTTTCAGACAACCCGAAGGTTCATTGCCGCTCTCACATAAGCCCGCCATCGGTCCCTATCCTGTGCAAGATTAATCCAGTCTCTACCATCATATCCCAACTCCCTGATAACCATTTTAATATTATCCTCCCATCTTTGTCTTCCAACTATTACTCTATACGTAATTCTGGGTTCACCCATACGTGCTACATGCCCTGCCCATCTCAAATTTCTTGATTTAATTTTCCTAATTATGTCAGGTGAATAACAGAATGCGTGCAGTTCTGCATTAAGGAACTTTCTCCATTCTCCTGTAACATCATCCCTCTTAGCCTCAAATATTTTCCTAAGCATCTTACTCTCGAACACACTTAACCTCTGTTCCACTCTCAAAGTGAGACTCCAAGTTTCAGAACCATACAGAAAAACCGGCAGTATAATTATTTATATTATTTTAATGTACCGAAGTACATATGATATTTCCATGCAGATATTCTACGTCGTCATACGATGAAAGAGTAATGAAACGGAGAAAAATTCTCTCCGGCGCCGGGATTTGAACCCGGGTTTTCAGCTCTACGTGCTGATGCTTTATCCACTAAGCCACACCGGATACCCACTTCGGTACATTAAAATAATATACATGATATGCGTAAATCACGAAGTGATTTAAGACGGCGCTTATTCCGTCGGATCCCGGCCAACTAGTCACTCGTAACGAGTGCACCTCAGCACATGTGTGGACTTCAATCCTACGTTCATAGACATCTATGACGTAGTGCAGAGGGCGACCACTAGAGGGAACCCAAGAGTTGGAAGTTAAACTGTGACGATTCTGTCCGACGCCGGGGTGGGTATCCGGTGTAGCTTAGTGGATAAAGCATCAGCACGTAGAGCTGAAAACCCGGGTTCAAATCCCGGCGCCGGAGAGAATTTTTCTCCTTTCCATTACTCTTTCATAGTATAATTATTGTTTTATAAATTCTAACTTTCAGCTTTTTTTTTAAAGTAGACTAGATGACAAAAGCTTCTCAACAAAATAATAGCAGGCATTTCCAATATTTGTCCTGCGTTTAATTTCCTCGCGAGTGACATTAATATTTCTTACCTTTTCGAAGGATAAATTTCAAATAGTTATATTCGCATTTCGTACTATGTCCTGCTCTCGTATGCTTATTTCTTTGCTGGGGTCGTGCCAAATAACACAGGGCTCCCATGTTTTGGCGCATTACAAGACGAAAGGTCATTTTGAATAATTACTTTTTCATGCCCTCTGCAAAAATAAAATCCGTGTTCGTCAAAAACCCACAGTTTTCATGTAACTCCTTAAGTGCACTACATTGCGCGTAGTCTTATACCACAATCGATATAATCTATCGTAAAGTGATTGAAAACGATCGACTGTGAAACAATCGATATTTCTCCATTTGACTATAAGTAATAATAATAATAATAATAATAATAATAATAATAATAATAATAATAATAATGTTTTATTTTCGCTGGCAGAGTTAAGGCCATAAGGCCTTCTCTTCCACTCAACCAGCCTTAATCAATACAATACATATTTAAATTACGAATATTTACACTACACTTAAAAGGTTCTCCAGCAATATTCTTCAGTTAAGTTTTAACGACTAGTAGACTACATATTTATTTAAATTTATATAAACCTGTAAGGTAAAGTAGTAACTTAATTTATGAGCTAATTTAATTCAATCAATTATAATTAATTTGAGATTTGAGATAGCTAGTAAAATGATGAAAATTAATTTAATATAAGCTTACTAGAACTGTGTTACAGGGATAAAAATAATATACATATAAATCTAAAATATATTTCTATAATGAGAAGTACAAGTCTCCAGGTATCGATCAAATTCCAGCAGAATTAATACAAGAGGGTGGGAGTGCATTATATAGCGAAATTTATAAACTTGTACTTGCTATTTGGGAAAAGGAAATTGTACCAGAACAATGGAAGGAGTCCATAATTGTACCTATTTTTTAAAAGGGGGACAAAACCAACTGTGGTAACTTTCGAGGAATATCACTTTTGTTGACGTCGTACAAAATTTTGTCCAATATTCTTTTGAGAAGATTAACTCCGTACGTAGATGAAATTATTGGGGATCATCAGTGTGGTTTTCGGCGTAATAGATCGACTATTGATCAGATTTTTTGTATTCGACAGATAATGGAGAAAAAATGGGAGTATAAGGGTACAGTACATCAGTTATTCATAGATTTCAAAAAGGCTTATGACTCGGTTAAGAGGGAAGTATTATATGATATTCTTATTGAATTTGGTATTCCCAAGAAACTAGTTCGATTAATTAAAATGTGTCTCAGTGAAACATACAGCAGAGTCCGTATAGGTCAGTTTCTATCTGATGCTTTTCCAATTCACTGCGGGCTAAAGCAGGGAGATGCACTATCACCTTTACTTTTTAACTTCGCTCTAGAATATGCCATTAGGAAAGTTCAGGATAACAGGCAGGGTTTGGAATTGAACGGGTTACATCAGCTTCTTGTCTATGCGGATGACGTGAATATGTTAGGAGAAAATACACAAACGATTAGGAAAAACACGGAAATTTTATTTGAAGCAAGTAGAGCGATCGGTTTGGAAGTAAATCCCGAAAAGACAAAGTATATGATTATGTCTCGTGACCAGAATATTGTACGAAATGGAAATATAAAAATTGGAGATTTATCCTTCGAAGAGGTGGAAAAATTCAAATATCTTGGAGCAACAGTAACAAATATAAATGACACTCGGGAGGAAATTAAACGCAGAATAAATATGGGAACTGCGTGTTATTATTCGGTTGAGAAGCTCTTATCATCCAGTCTGCTGTCCAAAAATCTGAAAGTTAGAATTTATAAAACAGTTATATTACCGGTTCTTCTGTATGGTTGTGAAACTTGGACTCTCACTCTGAGAGAGGAACATAGGTTCAGGGTGTTTGAGAATAAGGTGCTAAGGAAAATATTTGGGGCTAAGCGGGATGAAGTTACAGGAGAATGGAGAAAGTTACACAACACAGAACTGCACGCATTGTATTCTTCACCTGACATAATTAGGAACATAAAATCGAGACGTTTGAGATGGGCAGGGCATGTAGCACGTATGGGCGAATCCAGAAATGCATATAGAGTGTTAGTTGGGAGACCGGAGGGAAAAAGACCTTTAGGGAGGCCGAGACGTAGATGGGAGGATAATATTAAAATGGATTTGAGGGAGGTGGGGTATGATGATAGAGACTGGATTAATCTTGCACAGGATAGGGACCGCTGGCGGGCTTATGTGAGGGCGGCAATGAACCTTCGGGTTCCTTAAAAGCCATTTGTAAGTAAGTAAGTAATGAGAATATTAATGTAATTGCCATTAGAGGTTTTGTAAATCTATTTAGAGAAATTAATGATAACAATAAGAATGGACAGATGTTAGTTTCATTATATGTAATAAATATTAATCAGCAATTAATCTGTTAAGTAAGAATTTTTGTAATTTTGACCTAAATGAAGTTATTGTCCAACAACCCCTTCATAAGTACATACGAGCATTAGAATCATATAATAATAATAATAAGTTTGAAGTGAAATTTATATGTTTAAACGTTATCAGGTCGTATCAAATCGTTTAATGTTGACGACTTCATCACGAAGATCATGTGCAAGTGACCCTAACATGTTTTGTTTTTTTTTTTTACTTGGTTATTTAATGACGCTGTATAAACTACGAGGTTATTTACCGTCGATGAAATTGAAGATAGCGAGATGAGGCCGACGATTCGCCACAGACTACCTGACAACGTGTTTTGTTACATTTGCGGCTATTTAACTCCTAAAACCCAAAGAGAAAGAAAGAGAGAGAGAGAGAGACCATAACCGCTTCTGTAAAAAAAAAAACGTATCTTATTTTGGCATAAAGTTAGGAGACCAAGTTTACAATTGATTTTGAAGGTTCAGATAAGTCAATTCTAATATTATTTTTAAAAATATTGTGTTTCACTCATGTTACTTATGAATTTAATGTAATGTAAGCCCTACAATATAGTTTACATTGTATACATTTGTTGTAAACGTTTTCGCCTTAAGTCCGGCATCTTCAGACAAATGAAAAGAATTTAGATATATGAACAAATTGCAATAATTGTATAAATATACTAAGTGGCCTATGAGTTACATAATATAGCCACAGTCTAGTATATACAGTCACGATGGTACTAGGAACAATAGACTGTGCCGGTACTATTTCGCATTGTCTGTGATGAGGAGATAGTAGCGATCCTAGTGGTTAGCAGCTATCCATGGATGCATATTCCCTACGTATTGAGCTTCGTGACTGTATATACTAGGCTGTGATATAGCCTTGGTCCCCTTCAATACGAAATTCATGGGTACACATTTGACAATAGCTGTAGAAATTATGATCAGTGAAACAGCAAAATTAAACAAATATTTGAGGTTATAACATTTTATTTTAAACTAGGTACTTTCATTTAGTGAATTATCAGCAAGATGAAAACTCTTCTGATATTTGAATAAGAATATTTCACAAATATAATATTAATAACGTATAACATAGGTACAGGAAAATATGATATTATGAATTAACATATTTAATATTTCCATTTAACATTGTATCACGCAATATCATGGCCTACTGTATTATTAAGAAAATGATGAAAACAATTTAACATCTGAACATCACGTGCGACATGATATTGAACAAATGCGCATCAGATGCAACAATATTGCAGTTGTTAGCTGCCTTTAATTGGTTAAAACTGAATAAATTCTTACACTCCATTGGTGCATTGGATCATGAGCGAAATGGGCATTGTAAGACGTCGATAAAGCGTAGAAGTTCAGTTTCCAGCGGAGAGAAGAGATTTTTTTGCCTTCTTGCCAGAACTGCCAAATTTCCTGTGGGGCTAATCTTTCCCGCCATCAAATGAGTAGCGACGGTTATTTCCCTGGAGTAAAGTGGCCGAAGCTAACCGCTGCCAAGGCTGAGGAATCATGGCCCCCAAGTCCCTGGTACCCGCTTATCTTCCCGACGTCGATATGGGAACGTTACCCATCTCCAAAAGCAGTCGTGCACATTTTATAACGTTTTCTACCGGCATTTCCTCTGGTACAAGAAGCAAGAGTAAGAGCTGTAACACAAAGACCGAATTTTAACTTAAAAATAAAATGTGGATAGTGTTAATTCTTGACCATCTTCTGTACAGAAACGTAAAGCAAAGAAATTTGTTCCTCTGTTATAATTTTTTCTATCCCCAGACTGAACTCCTTCCGATGACACAGCATAATGTGTAATGCATGAGATGTAATGCATTGTTTTGTATTGTATTGTATTGTATTGTATTGTATTTATTAACATTCCATAGTATTCATACATTGCTTACAGCTAGAATATCGAACAAGTCAAAAAACTTAATACTATTATAAAGTCTTAATTTATAGTCACAGTCTAGATGAAATATATACAGACGAGATTTACAATATAGTCTGCTAGTACAACACATACTGCGTGTTCAATTCAAAGTGTGTCATGGCTCGCTGTATGTCGTCATGTGGCTAGCCCATGAGCTTAGAGAATTCAATCTTCCTACACTTCCGCAGAGGCGTATTACCTAAATGCGAGAGAAGTTTCCTAGCAAGTACGGCGTTCATTCTGAAGTACGCAGAGTCCGTGCATACCCACGGACTCTGGAAGTACGTACCGATACGTGCGGTAACGCCGGTAGTGGCAGGAATGTGAACTGTTTGGAAACACGTACTGAGGTGAGTTTTTTTCTTACTGTCGGGATATGGGGAGAGGGTTAAGACGATTACTTACGTATTTGTTGACATTAACTTCGACGGTCAACATGGACACGGAGCATTTGATTTGTGTTGTGGAATGTTGCCGTACGCAACCGATGATAAGAAATACCCTGCGTACGAGTTGCCCGCGCAAAACACAGTTCGAAAGAGGTTATGGTAGCACACAGACCGTACAGATCGCCATCTGTTGCTACGACGTTCAAGTTATACCATACACGTTCTCAAGTTCAGATTTAACGCTTTGATTAATAGGCAAATTCTCTGACATGAAAGCTGAAACTCGCTTCAAATCGCTGACTCACAACAGTGACGTCATGACACACTTTGAAATGAACACCCAGTAGTCTTAGTATCAATTTCATGAAGTGTTATTGAATGTCATGAATTCACCTACAGAATAGAAGGCGTGAGAAATTAGGTACTTCTTTAATTTGGCCCTAAATAATCTTATGTTTTGAGTTTCATTTTTTATATCCATAGGAAGGCTATTAAAGATTTTTACTGCCATATAACGCACTCCTTTTTCATAGCGCTTGCCGATGGAGTATGAAAGTAATTTTTGAAGTGTATTTATGCTATGAACTGTTGAATCAGTTACAAAGTTTTCACGATTACATACGAGGAAAATTATTAATGAAAATATATACTGACAAGCCATGGGCATTATTTGTAGTTTTTTGAAAATAGTCCTACACGATTCCCTAGATTTGGCACCTACTATTATTCTAATTACTCTTTTTTGTAATATGAATATACTGTTACTATCTGTGGAAAGTTGCTTACTCAAATTTTAAAGGAGTACAAACACAGCTTTCCCCTAATCCTCTGTACCGCTTTCTTATCCAGCTCTTGTATATCCTTTATCTTTCCCTTCATAATGTTTATTCTCTCGTCCCACCATGTACCGATACATTGAAATAATATAACTGGAATACTACGACTAGCTCTCCCAACATAAGTTTTGGCACCATCGTCAACAGGCCTGTTTTGGAGTCAACCAATAACCTGTCCAACGCTCTTCCATTTCGTCTGTGCCCATTTAGTTGTCATGGTGTTTTACCACCTCAAATTCAATTACGTCCGACGGCAATTCAAGTGCTCGGTGCGAATATAAATAAAAATGCAAACAAGGAACTCAAGTTAATGGACTAAGAATTGAACGGGAGGGAGCCATTATCATCGATTCTATATGAATATCATTAACAGTCGAGCCGTAGAGAAAACTGAGAGCTCTGTGATTCTGATGACGATATGATTTGGTAGCAGAAGTAAACCATCACACTTTTTAACGAAACTCGTTCAAATCGGCCATCTATTTCTCAGTCAAATGTGGGGAGAATAAAAGCGAAATTTAGATGTCAGAGACATAAAAAGATCATTTTATATTAAGAATATCTTGTTTTACGATTTCGTCAATAAAATTGCTTTCGTAACACAGGGTATAACGAAATGTTATCGACAACAAAATTGTTATCATAATAGGCTAACCATAACGATAGTGCTTCTGTATAAAACAAATGAAATATTACATAAAAATATGTTGTTAACCAATGCTTAGCAATAAACCCATTAACACTCGTGCTCTCCAACATAGGAGAGTGATGTAGGAAAAAGTAGAGAAAGTGTTACAAATATGGGGTAGGGGTACATATATGAAATAGTGTGACATACAATCTGAGACGTGTTGTATTCTAGTGGAAATCTTCCAAATTACTACGCAATGATAATCTCTTTCGCGAGAATGTGTTAGTTTGCAGTTAAAAGTTTAACTGTTGAAACATTTATCATTACTGCGTTTTCGAGGAAATTGAAAATTTTGGCACAAAGTTCTTTTCTTGAATATACATTGCTAATTGTTATACCGCTGTGACTTCTCCCCAGAGCATCGTATGTTAAAAACGCGTTGCAGCACGGGAAGGTGAGGATGGGATAGGCTATGTGCTTTTCAGATTATATTGAAAAAGCATAGGAAGCCATTTTGAAAAAGTTTTCGATGGAGTCATAATTCGCACAACAATAGTCGTAAAAGTATTTTCTTTCCATAAAAATATACCTTTTTAAATATAAGATTTGTTTTGTCCTAGTTTTTGTCCAAAACACTCTCATTCAATTTTGATTACAATTATGCGTTTTTTTAAACATCCTGTATATAGAGTGTTTCCGGGCTAGTGTTACAGACTTTCAGGGATGATGGCGAAGGGCACGTGTATCAATTTGAGATAAGGAACCCTGGTCTAGAAATGACTGAGTCGAAAGTTATAAGCAAAAATAGCTGTGTGAAAATGGAATGATTTTATTCTTCTATACATCTTATTTATGTATATTTATCTGTACATCTTACACATACTGTATTCATCTGACGTTGTTTACGTTGTCTACTTACAGTATTCCATTCAGTGCGCTGTCTGAGGGGTGGGGACAGGAAACTACACTAAAGCAATGCAGATAGCGTAATGTGTAACGGACATGGTCGGTCCTGATATGCACGTCTGTAGACAGCAGTGTATGTGTTCAAGTTGCAGTGCCCAGTCGATCAGTCCTAGTGAAATGGAGGAGTACACGAGAGCGGAATAAGCAGACCTGATTTTCGAATACGGATGAGCCAATGGGAACAGTAGACAAGCTCACAGATTGTATCGGTACAAGTACCCACGTAGGAGACATCCGGCCCATACCATCTTTCCACGACTGTTCCAAAGGTTAAGGGAAGGAGGGCCAGTGATGCCAAATTAATAATAATAATAATAATAATAATTCTTTATTTATACTGGCAGAGTTAAGGCCATAGGGCCTTCTCTTGCACTTTACCAGGTCACAAAGTATACAAGCAGTTAAAATTTAACAAAAAGTTAAAGGACAGAATACTAATATATTACAAAAAAAATAATAATAATAGCATAATAAAATCGACACTAAACAACATGCAAATAATACCATAATAGAAAAAAAGAAAGTAAAATACATTGTAATATAGTGAAAGCAACTCATTTAGTACAAATCGTTAATATGGAAAAACGTAAGGAAGAATATAACAAAATGGAATGTAATAAAATAATACAAAAGAAAATAAATACGAAAATTAAATAAAATTCACGATAAAAAGGCTATGATAATAAATTCATCGGCTGATAAAGAGAACAAAAAGGGGAAAGGAAGGAAAAAGAAATATATATCCTATATTTTTACAAAACTATGGCAGAGAAAAGGGCTTATAACTGAAAGGGATCTATTCAAAAAGTGTGATTTTAATTTATTTTTTAAACTAGACAATGTCCGACAGTCTCTGACATGTTGTTACATTACAATTACATTACAATTTCATTTCCACACAGCTATGTTTGCTTGTAACTTTAGACTCAGTCATTTCCGGACCATGGTTCCTCATCTCAAATTGATAAATGTCAACTTCCCCATCATCCCTACAAATTAGTAACGCTAGCCCGGAAACACCCTGTATATACATGTATTATTTTCAGTTGTTTAAAATTGGATTGTTTAGAAATATTTTAAATGCACAGAACTAGTTTTTAGGTATAATTTTTATTTGTTATTATTATTATTATTATTATTATTATTATTATTATTATTATTATTATTTTACACAGTCATTACTTTATTTATCCATCAACCCTTATATCTAGGTAATTGTCATTGTATCAATGTAACACGTGTTGTGCTGATCATACTAATTGTACTATTCCTTTAGTTGTGAGATTATATTCATATATATTAATTCTTTTTTTTTTCTTTTAAGTTAATACTTGTATACTAGAATGTATTTTTCTGTTTGTGATTATGTATTCAGTCTCTTTTTTTTTATTACATACATTTCTTTTTTTATTGTTGTTATTTTAAAGTTAATACTGATTGTGTATATGTATTCAATCTCTCTTTTTCACTCAATTATGTTTATTATTATTTTTAAGTTCATATTTGTATACCGGTATGCATTTTTTCTGTATGTGATTTGATCCTGGTTGAGTGGAAGAGAAGGCCTGATGGCCTTAACTCTGAAAGGGAAAATAAAACTATTATTATTATTATTATTATTATTATTATTATTATTATTATGTACGAAAGCATATTTTTCTCATTTTATCCAATATATAAGGGACGTAGAATTTCGTCGAGCTCGGGTAAAGTTTAAGAGATATGATTAAGGACATCAAGGTCGGTGTCAAATAAGAGACGCATGCGAATCGAAATTCCGAATCTTTGGACTCCATTCGTTCATAAGGCAGGAAGTGACGTTATAATGCTCCCCGCTTATCTCCAACAATGGCTCACATCCATCTTCCTCCTGTTTGAACTCCGTGAGAAAAAATCATTTGTTCTCATTCTCGGGCATCCTGCGTTCCTCCACAACAAAAGAGCATTCAACGCCATCGCAAGACAAGCGTAAGATCTGCGCTCATGTCAAGATCGCAGTGCTGACGGTTATGAATGCCATTTTCCAGCTTCTTGGAGAGTTAATATTGATAATACAGGGCTTTGAGATCTATAGTAAATTGTTCCTAATATGTACGATGTTAATATAAGGGCTCCCACAAAAGACTTTTCCGGTTTCGAACACTTGCAATTTATTTTCTATGAACTGAGGGGCATGAAAATAGCACAAATGGAAAGAGAAATTCAAAAAGTTTAGTTGTAGTAACAATGTTTTCCTAGATGGTTTTAAGTAGTTTCTACAGACATGCAGGGAGTAACTCTGCCATCTGTCAGCAGATAATATGTCTCTTTCATAGTCTGTCATTGCTGGCATCTTCTTATCTTCCATATTGTGAATTTTATTAGTAACAACAATGTAATTTAATCGTCACAACAATAATTTCTTTCTACAATTCGCCTTGAACGCTCTCGTCAACAATTGGATTTTCACTCAACACAGTATTCGTTATAGCACTCCACCGACGACAATGACAATTTACTTGGACTAGTACGAACAACAATGAACTGTTAATCTTAACTAATATTTACAAAGCACTATTTACAAATCAGAACTGTCAGTTCTCAGTTCACAGTTCTTCTAGCTCAGTCACTCGAGTTCACAGAATCTCGAACCACAGACCTTCAGAGACAGTTCACTGTACTCGAACTCGGGTCCCTCCAACTGCGGTCCACTGCACTCGAACTCAGGTCCCTCCAACTGCGGTCCACTGCACTCGAACTCAGGTCCCTCGGATGCTGACAACAGTTGCGGACGCACACTCGAGTCGAACTCCGGTACACAAGACTGGCTTGCTTGCTCTGGCTTAGTCACTGACTGGCTGATTAATCAACTGAAAAACTGCTCGAGTTCGTTGGCGTTGCTTCTTTTATAATCACAGCGACGTAACCTCGAAAGTTCGACGCGTCTCCAGAGATTGCACTCCAGAGAAATCCAGAGCTCTCTCCTCTCTACCAGCACCAGATGCGCGCGCACTCTCGTCGCGTTGACGTAATACACCCCCTCTCTTCTCTCCGCCACGCGCCGTCCCAAAGTGCTCCGCGCGATCTTCTCTCTTGCGGGACGCTGGTCGCGAGTCCGAATCTCACGTCGCTGTCACAATATCTTCAGAATAAAATTATTTTATAATGAAAAATTTGTGAATCTAACGTAACTACAATCACTGTTTTATTTACAACAAAATTTTTAACAGGCAATACTATTTCCGATGAACTCTACCATCATGTTTTGTAGTTACGAATTGTGTTATATACAAGACTGTTCGGAAATGAGTTACGATTTTTTTTGGCCAGGTAGAAGAACGAATTATTATCGATTGGTGTAAAGACGTAAAAATGTCAATTTTTGTATTTACGTTAGTTTCACCTAAGCCCTAGAATAATTATCCTTATGTAAAGCTGCAAGAATGGTTAACAATCGCTTAAAACATGTACCAATGTTCAATTGTTTCATTGATATTTTACTCAAAAGATGGCTTTGATTGTGGCAATGCCTACTCTATTTCAACTACCTATTAATTTTAATCGTTTAGAAGGCAGTGATTCTGATTACCAACATTAGAACAAGATCGTCAAATCACGACTTACAAAAGTCAAAGTCTGAGAACTATTGTCTATGAATAAGACTTTTAACAAAGTTAGACTTTACTATGAAAGTAGACTTTGGAAAGGTCTTCATTCAAAGTCTCGTTTATACAATGCATAAAGAATGGATGTAGAAACAGCGTGGAACTATACAAAATGGGAATTGTTTTGCGTGTATATACACAAAACTCCTTCTTTAAGAGTTGTATATAGAGAACAAATGGCCGCCCCTCTAACAGCTGTTCGTATCGACTGTCATTTTATGATGATGGTTGCCTTGCAACCACAGAAGAACAAACAAAGGAGCACAGAATAATTAGAATAATATTGCTGTAGCTGTAGTCTTTGAACAAAATATAGCGTGGCAGTCGATCAGGCTCAGTTGTACTATCGATACTTAGCGCAGCACATCAGCGCGCACTGCAGATATTTTATTGCCTTTCGTAATTAAGTAATGGCGAAACTATGACGTAGCTGTGTAACATTTGTACTGTTATACACTACGTATGTAGTGATTATTAGTAAGGAATTTATACACGGCTTATAAACGAGGTACTCATTGTGCAAGTATAAGACAGTTAAACGTATGTGTGAGAGTTTTTAATAGGAAGACCGTCAAAGTTTTTCGTCTGTAAGTTTGAGGCATTGAAGAAAACTAAAGACGATAACAACCGAACAAATGCAATAATTTTCATAGCTACAATTAATAATACAAGGTGGTTGTCCAAAGAAAAGTGCATTTATCAATAGTAATCTCAATATTTATCTAAAGAAAATCAAAACTCGAGTGGGATTTAATTGACTATTACACGATTAGAAGAAAGTATATAAAGATTAGAAGTAACGAAGTACTCCAGTACAATAAAATATTGACTTACGAGAATACAACTGTCTTCAAATGTATTATTGTACCATCTCAACATTACAAATATTATGCTAGATGGCAGTAGTGTGTTATGATTAGCTGTTTTCTTGTTATCAGTTGTGCCAACTAAGTAATCTTCATTCAACTCTGTGGAGGTTACTAGTCAAGAAAGCTTTGTTGATTCAGTTTCATTTTTATTAAAACAGTTGCATTCCACTTCAATTATCCGGATCCCAATAATCAACGTCATTTGACAGATGATTTTCAATAAATCTTAGTATTAAACAATTTCTGATACGTGACTATCCATAATATCATATAGCAGAAGCTATAACATAACCTAAATAATATAAACAAGTGTTAGAAAAGTTTTAATTAGGGATGATAAAATAAACAAGAAAAGTTTCAATTAAGGACGATGAAATAAAAAATAAACATGAATAATTTTAAAAGGAACAATTATTGAAAGTACAATTTTCAAATTTGAATGTTTTAGTGGTTGGTGGTTCAGTTGATGTTATATTGTACGTGTGGGTAAAAGAAGTGGAACTCGTTGATGTACATGGTTTATACCTCAACTTATTCAGGATTTCCGAATGGTGCTCTTTATTTATTTTTAAATAGGGTTTCAGGGAAGATGCATAGCTATGACCAGTGATCTTTATTAATTCTTGTTCTTGAATGCCAATGCGAGTCATATTTGAAACTGCTGTGCATCGACTGGAGTGGTTTGTAATTTTCTGTTTTTTTACGTCCAGACCAGTGCAGTTTGAAATGTTGGCAAACAAAGAAACAAATGCTAGGGTAGTGATAAAAATAAACAAATGCTAGGGAAGAGATAAAATTAAACAAATGCTAGGGACGCAATAAAATTGTGCGATAAGCAGCCATGATTGGTTGAAAGACGTCCTTTCGTACCGTCTTATTGGTCAAAAGTAGTGTGACGTACTAAAAGTGCAATAGTCAATATATAAATAACTTTGTGTTTAAACTTCGCATTATAGGAAAGTAACAAGATGTGTACAATATAAAGGGTAGGAGAGAGATACATGATTTACAAGGCCAGTACCTGCATTCACTCCTCAATAAATCTCACATAAACATGACACATTTCACTCGTTAATTCAACATGAATGACGCTTTGACAAGCAATACGGGTTCTCTGAAAATATTATTTGTCCCCGGTTGCCGCCTCCTTCCATATCTACTCTCATGTAAAACCATAATTTTGTTGAATTCAAGCAAAACATGCTAAAAAGGCAACTGCAAAATAGATAAATAGCAAAAAAGAGTAATCAGAAGTGTTCTGGCGTGGACTCCTTTCAATACTGGTGAAAGATATACATTTCATTACATACATCGCTATTTAATGAGCCCATTTCATATTTTAATAAAGCAGGGAATCTGGAAGACCACCACCGCGAGGAAAAGAGAGGTTGAAGGCTTTATTCACAGCTTTCTGCCCATTGTCTGTTCCTTCACTTCAAACCAAGCATTCTCCAATTTTCCTTCTTTTCCATCTTCCACTCCGTCTTCACATACGATCCTATCTCATCCATATATCTTAATGTTGTCTATCATCTGATAGGCTATTTTATTCTGCCACGAACTTTCCTCCCGTTCACCATTCCTTCCAGTGCATCCTTCAGTAAGCAGTTTCTTCTTAGACAATTCCTTTTTTACTTCCTAATCAGTTTCAGCATTATTCTTTCTTCATCCACTCTTTCTACCACAGATCCATTTCTTATTTTGTCACTCCATTTCGTGTCCGCCTCATACAATGCCACACTCCACACAAAGCACTACGTCTCTTCATTAGTTTTTTTTTTTTCCAGAGGTCCGCAGAAGATGCTCCTTTTTCTATTAAAAGCTTCCTTTGCAATTGTTATTCTCCGTTCGACTTCCTGATAGCAACTCATGTTACTACTTATCATCAACAAATCTCATGTACTTCATTCTACTTCTCCTACTATCACTCTGCCCATGTTCTGGAAACAGTTCTCCACTAAATCCTCCCAATAAATGTTGCACAGGGTAGGGGATAAAGGGTACAGCCTACTTGTCATATTTTTATAATAATAATAATAATAATAATAATAATAATAATAATAATATGTATTTCTTCTGGCGAAGTTGGGCCATCAGGCTTTCTCTTCCACATAGTCAGAAACAAAAGAAGCTGCTACAATTTGCAGTAATAGAAGTAATTAAGATTACTTACAGTATATGAAATAACGAGTCGCAGTCAGGATAGGAGAAGAAAAGTCACAGGAAGGAATTTTATATTTTGTTCTTTATGTTAGACAAATAAAACTAACAAAAATGCCAATAAATTTAAGGAGTTTCCAATGATTACGTAAAACTTATAAAATTGAATAAAACTAATAAAGTGCAGTATCTACTTTCTTTAACACTGTATTGTCCTTTATTTGATATTTACGTATATACTCGCACATAACCCATATACCCATTATTTCCATGACTACAGTTTTGAATTGTGCGTGACGGACCGTGTAGAAAACCACGAGACACGTAGTTCATTTTGTACTTCTGTTACCATGGTGTAGCTTATGCTCGACCATGCCGAAATGTACTAATTATACATCTGGTAGCAGTCCTTTAATACATGTCATTAAAGTACACCTACTCATTAAAGTACAGGTGTTCAATGACAAGTTAGCTTTGTACCGTTATAAAACCGCAAGTATCGATTATTCTCGGATATGCAATCGAAAGAGAATTAGCGAAAAGTCACAGAGGCTGGAAATCCAATACTGTCGCAGAAGGTTATGTTCTGTTACTATAATAATTAGCGTTAATTGTAAATAATATTCAAATAAATTCAATTTGTCATCTCGTTTTTCAATGTCGAATTCAATAATCAAGGTTATAATATTATCAAGTTTAACGGGACTACGTCAAGGTCAATGACATTATTGTTCCTCGGAAAAAATCAATACTTTCGCGTCTGCGCACATCTCACAATTCACGACCTAGAACAATGTCACTTCCGATCTTGTCAGTTACAAATAAAATGTATACATCTGAATACCGATAATTTCAAGTTAGAAATATGGTCGAGCATAAAAAGTCGTATGAAACTCGCCTATAATTGTAATTAAGAAGCTCGTATGAAAATTATGAAACTCGCTTGCGCTCGTTTCATAAATATCCATACTCGATTCTTAATTACTATCATTATAGGCTCGTTGCATAATGTACTATTATGCTCGACCATGCCGAAATGTAGTAATTATACACCTGGTAGCAGTCCTTTAATTCATGTCATCAAAGTACACCTACTCATTAAAGTACAGGTTTTCAGCCAATGACAAGTCAGCTTACAGGTGTTCAGCCAATGACAAGTCAGCTTTGTACCGTTAAAAAACCGCAAGTATCAATTATTCTCGGATATGCTATGGAAAGAGAATTAGCGAAAAGTCACGGAGGCTGGAAATCCAATACTGTCGCAGAAGGTTATGTTCTGTTACTATAATAATTAGAGTTAATAGTAAATAATATTCAAATAAATTCAATTTGTCATCTCGTTTTTAAATTCTAAATCAATTTTCAGGTTATACCATAGTAATGTTCATCTTATTCTGTGCCAAAGTCAATGAAATTCGGCCTCGGAAAAAATCAATACTTTCGCGTCTGCGCACATCTCACAATTCAGGTCAGTTCGCACATAACCATAATTTTGAATACTTTCAAGTTAGAAATATGGTCGAGCATAAAAAGTCGTATGAAACTCGCCTATAATGGTAATTAAGAAGCTCGTATGAAAATTATGAAACTCGCTTGCGCTCGTTTCATAAGGAATCATACTTGCGTCTTAATTACTACCATTATAGGCTCGTTGCATAATGCACTATTTTTAAATTTATAGGATACTTAATATTATTAAATTTCATGTGGAACGTTCCCCAATAAATTGACTCTCAGATGTCCAATATGAACAAAATGAACAGTTTAGGCAGATGGACACACAGATAAGTGGTATACGAATATCGAACAATCTAAAAATATGCTTTTTGCAGAATAACATTTTCTATAATGCACAGAGTAGAAATACAGTAAAAAAAACTCTTTTATGAAGTACAGATAGCTGGAAATATTTGCGTGAAAATATTGTTACTACAAGAAGAATTTGACACCATATACACCTTGCAATTAGTCTGTTAAAAGTGTTCGTTTTTACAAACAACAAGACATAACCAACGTGTATTTGCCTTCATTGATTTATGTAACAATAATTATTCTGTTCCTGTCTTCACGTAGAGGAATTCCCACACAATTCACCACTATCAGCAGAAAGCCTCATTCACACGAGATAACTGCATCCCTACACTGGTGCTGTAGCGTCATTACAAAACCAACTAGTGAAACAATAGACGGTGGACGTTCTTTGTAGTACAGAACGATAAAGAGATACGATCTTCCTTTACAGAGACAGAAAGCTGCCCTTTTGCAGTTTTCATTTGATTTCTTCCTCTACCTCTCGCTTTGTCTTTCTTCGCGATGTTTTGTTCTCAAGAGAGGACGACGTTTCTATGTTGTAAGCCGGTTACGAAGATGGCTTTACATCGAAATTACCCTCTGGCGGGCTTGCTTCTTAAGAATAGTTTACGTTGAATTTATGTATAATAAGTGCTCGCCAGAGGTTACAAAGGCTGAAGCTACAGTCCCCAAAGTCACAAGTGGAATATCCGGGATCCAAATGTTTGCTTTGTTCTGTTGGTAGACAGCTTATCGTACGCATTTCTGTGTTTTTTTTTTTCAGTTATTGATTCCAAGTACAAAATTCATTACCAAGTAAAGCACATTTGTCTCGGCCTCTCCAAAGGTCTTTTTCCCTCCGGCCTCCCAAATAACACTCTATATGCATTTCTGGATTCGCCCATACGTGCTATATGCCCTGCCCATCTCAAACGTATGGATTTAATGTTACTAATTATGTCAGGTGAAGAATACAAAGCGTGCAATTCAGTGTTGTGTAACTTTCTCCATTCTCCTGTAACTTCATCCCTCTTAGCCCCAAATACTTTCCTAAGAACTTTATTCTCAAACACCCTTAAACTATGTTCCTCTCTCAAAGTTTCACAACCATAAAGAACAACCGGTATTATAACTGTTTTATACATTCTAACTTTCAGAATTTTTGACAGCAGACTGGATGATAAAAGCTTCTCAACCGAATAATAACACACATTTCCCATATTTATTCTGTGTTTAATTTCCTCCCCAGTATCATTTATATTTGTTACTGTTGCTCCCAGGTATTTGAATTTTTCCAACTCTTCAAAGGAGAAATTTCCAATTTTTATATTTCCATTTCGTACCATATTCTCGTCACGAGAGATAATCATATACTTTGTTTTTTCGGGATTTACTTCCAAACCTATCTCTTTACTTGCTTGAAGTAAGATTCCCGTGTTTTTCATAATCGTTTGTAGATTTTCTCCTAACAAATTCACGTCATCCGCATAGACAAGCAGCTAATGTAACCCTTTCAATTCCAAACCCTCTCTGTTATCCTGGACTTTCCTAATGGCATACTCTAAAGCAAAGTAAAGGTGATAGTGCATCTCCTTGCTTTAGCCCACAGTGAATAGGAAACGCATCTGACAGAAACTGACCTATACGAACTCTGCTGTACCTTTCACTGAGACACATTTTAATTAATCGAACTAGTTTCTTGGGAATACCAAATTCAAGAAGAATATTACATAAAACTTTTCTCTTAACTGAGTCATAACAGAAACAATATGCAATTAATAATAATAATAATAATAATAATAATAATAATAATAATAATAATAATAATAATAATAAATATCGAAATTTGCAATTGGTCTATGTGTAAAATTTAATAACTCTGAAATTAAATTGAATTTTTTCACAAACCCCCATTAAATTAACGCCAAAAATGTCAGAAAGAATCTGTAAAGATTACATTACTGTACTCCCAGTAGTGTCTCAAGAAAGTTGCATTAAAAACCATTAATTTAACATAGAAGGACCCGGGTTACCTTACAGTTTTATCAACAGTAATCTCACTAGAGGTTTTGATTTATCTAAAGAAAATCAAAACTCGAGTGGGATTTAATTGACTATTACTCGATTGCAAGAAAGTATATAAAGATTAGAAGTAGCGAAGTACTCCAATACAATAAAATATTAATTGACCCACGAAAATACAAAACTGTCTTCAAATGCATTATTGTACCATCTCAACATTATAAATATTACGCTAATAGATGGCAGTAGTGTGTTATGAATAGCTGTTTTCTTATCAGTTGTGCCAACCATTGAATCATCATTGAACTCTGTGGACGGTTACTGGTCAAGAAGGCTTTGTTGATTCGGTTTCATTTTTATTAAAACAGTTGCATTCCACTTCAATTATCCCGATGCCAGAAATCAACGTCACTTGACAGATGATTTTCAATAAATCTTAGTATTAAACAATTTCTGATACGTGACTATTCATAATATCATATAGCAGAAGCTATAACATAACCTAAATAATATAAACAAGTGTTAGAAAGTTTTAATTAGGGATGATGAAATAAACAAGAAACATTTTATTTAACGATGAAATAAAAAATAAACATGAATACAATTATTGAAAGTACAATTTTCAAATTTGAATGTTTTAGTGGTTGGTGGTTCAGTTGATGTTATACTGGACGAGTGCGTAAAAGAAGTGAACTGGGTGATGTACATGGTGTATCCCTCAACTTATTCAGGATTTCCGAATGGTGCTCTTCATATATGACCAGTGATCATTATTAATTCTTGTTCTTGAATGCCAATGCGAGTCATATTTGAAAGTGCTGTGCATCGACTGGAGTGGTTTGTAATTTTCTGTTTTTTGACGTCCAGACCAGTGCAGTTTGAAATGTTGGCAAACAAAGAAACAAGTGCTAGGGTAGTGATAAAAATAAACAAATGCTAGGGACGCGATAAAATTAAACAAATGCTAGGGAAGCGATAAAATTGTGCGATAAGCAGCCATGATTGGTACAGTACTGAATTTCATATATTATTACTGAACACACTGTCTACGAGAGGAGACTCTTACCTCTGTACAAAGTGCCATGGGGGTTCAGTGTCCAAAGAATAATGTTCCGGTTAAGAGGATGGGAGAAACAAATATTGGTAAGTGGGGCCCAGGTGTTTTTTTCGTTCCCTAATGGTTTCATGGTTTTAAGGCATAGCATGCCAATACAGGCACACTCTGCAGATCTTACTGCTTCGTGAGGAGGGTTCTCTCGCCGAAGTGCCTGAACCGCTCCCTTATTGATTGCCACCAGGCTAATTACTGCCATCAACTCTTTAATTAACAGCCGGTTCGTATCTCGGAACTTTCCAAGTCAATTTATATTAGTTATGGACTCAGATAAAATATTTTAAGGTAATTTGGACGGAGGAATATCATTACCATATCACTGTCATGATACGTTTGGGCAAATAATTTTTTTCCAGCGTTTTCTTGCGAACGTAGAACACTTAAAATCTTCATCTTTTCTTTGTCTACGTAGCCCACATTTTAGCTGCGATTTTATATTATAAAGTAACAAAATAAAAAGTAGAAATCGACTCTCTATAAAAGAACGCAGAAACCTTGCAGAAGCCACGAAACACTAATGTAAAATTATTACAAAAGCATCGGCATGGCGCGTCCTCAGGTTGCGGATAGAGGAGACGGCCTCCAGATATGGAGGGTAGCTGCGAATATATTGAATAAGCAGTCGTGGACAGCCGATAAGGGGTGGTCCTCCAGCTTCGGGGTTGGGCGAAGGGCTAACAACCCATCACCGTAAAAAAACAGCTTGTTACGAATCCCTATCATCCAGTCTGCTGTCTAAAAATCTGAAAGTTAGAATTTATACCGGTTCTTCTGTATGGTCGTGAAACTTGGACTCTCACTCTGAGAGAGGAACATAGGTTAAGGGTGTTTGAGAATAAGGTGCTTAGGAAAATATTTGTGGCTAAGCGGGATAAAGTTACAGGAAAATGGAGAAAGTTACACAACACAGAACTGCACGCATTGTATTCTTCACCTGACATAATTAGGAACTTAAAATCCAGACGTTTGAGATGGGCAGGGCAAGTAGCACGTATGGGCGAATCCAGAAATGCATATAGAGTGTTAGTTGGGAGACCGGAGGGGAAAAAGACCTTTGGGGAGGCCGAGACGTAGATGGGAAGATAATACTAAAATGGATTTGAGGGAGGTGGGGTATGATGATAGAGACTGGATTAATCTTGCTCAGGATAGGGACCGATGGCGGGCTTATGTGAGGGCGGCAATGAACCTTCGGGTTCCTTAAAAGCCATTTGTAAGTAAGTAAGTATGTTTTATCTTACGTGAAGTGAAATCGTACAGTGTTGAAGGAAAAGTATGAGGACAAAATTATATAAAGAAGAGACTACAATATATACAAGTAACTACAAACCAAAAGAAAAAAAAATAGGTATCACTATACGCTTATTGAACCTGTATTTGAGCTCTAAACAGGTGTGGGATTTTCTTGAGAACTAGGATCTGATAAATGAATATTAAGGAAAAGAAAATAATGAAGTTATGCAAATGATCATCACGTGTGTGACTATGATGGAAAATATTATTATGATGAATAAAATTGCAATTTTGAATAAAATTTCGTTAAATAAAATTATAATGCTGAACAAAATAATGATATGACTATTTTTGAAGAACAAATATATATAACTAAATAAAATAAAGATTCTGAAGAAAATTATACTGGTAAATATAATTACGATTCTGAAGAAAAGTATAATGCTGAATAAAATGACGATTCTGAAGAAAATTATAATGATAAATATAACAACGGTCCTGAAGAAAATCATAATGCGGAATAAAATGGCGATTCTGAAGAAAATTGTAATGGTAAATATAATAACGATTCTGAAGAAAATCATAATTCTGAATAAAATGACAATTCTGAAGAAAGTTATAATGTTAAATATAATAATGATCTTGAAGAAAATCATAATGCTGAATAAAATGACAATTCTGAAGAAAATTATAATTGTAAATATAACAACGATTCTGAAGAAAATCATAATTCTGATAAAATGACGATTCTCAAGACAATTATATTGGTAAATATAATATAATTACGATTTTGAAGAAAAGTATAATGCTGAATAATATGACGATTCTGAAGAAAATTACAATGGTAAGAATAATGATGATTCTGAAGAGAACCATAATTTCGAATAAAATGACAATTCTGAAGAAAATTACAATGGTAAGTATAATGATGATTCTGAAGAAAACCATAATTTCGAATAAAATGACAATTCTAAAGAAAATTACAATGGTAAGTATAATGATGATTCTGAAGAAAACCATAATTTCGAATAAAATGACAATTCTGAAGAAAATTACAATGGTAAGTATAATGATGATTCTGAAGAAAACCATAATTTCGAATAAAATGACAATTCTGAAGAAAATTACAATGCTAAGTATAATGATGATTCTGAAGAAAACCATAATTTCGAATAAAATGACAATTCTGAAGAAAATTACAATGGTAAGTATAATGACGATTCTGAAGAAATCCATAATTTCGAATAAAATGACAATTCTGAAGAAAATTACAATGGTAAGTATAATGATGATTCTGAAGAAAACCATAATTTCGAATAAAATGATAATTCTGAAGAAAATTACAATGGTAAGTATAATGATGATTCTGAAGAAAACCATAATTTCGAATAAAATGACAATTCTGAAGAAAATTACAATGGTAAGTATAATGATGATTCTGAAGAAAACCATAATTTCGAATAATATGACAATTCTGATGAAAATTACAATGGTAAGTATAATGATGATTCTGAAGAAAACCATAATTTCGAATAAAATGACAATTCTGAAGAAAATTACAATGGTAAGTATAATGATGATTCTGAAGAAAACCATAATTTCGAATAAAATGACAATTCTGAAGAAAATTACAATGGTAAGTATAATGATTCTGAAGAAAACCATAATTTCGAATAAAATTACAATTCTGAAGAAAATTACAAATGGTAAGTATAATGATGATTCTGAAGAAAACCATAATTTCGAATAATATGACAATTCTGATGAAAATTACAATGGTAAGTATAATGATGATTCTGAAGAAAACCATAATTTCGAATAAAATGATAATTCTGAAGAAAATTACAATGGTAAGTATAATGATGATTCTGAAGAAAACCATAATTTCGAATAAAATGACAATTCTGAAGAAAATTACAATGGTAAGTATAATGATGATTCTGAAGAAAACCATAATTTCGAATAAAATGACAATTCTGATGAAAATTTCAATGGTAAGTATAATGATGATTCTGAAGAAAACCATAATTTCGAATAAAATGACAATTCTGAAGAAAATTACAATGGTAAGTATAATGATGATTCTGAAGAAAACCATAATTTCGAATAAAATGATAATTCTGAAGAAAATTACAATGGTAAGTATAATGATGATTCTGAAGAAAACCATAATTTCGAATAAAATGACAATTCTGATGAAAATTACAATGGTAAGTATAATGATGATTCTGAAGAAAACCATAATTTCGAATAAAATGACAATTCTGATGAAAATTTCAATGGTAAGTATAATGATGATTCTGAAGAAAACCATAATTTCGAATAAAATGACAATTCTGAAGAAAATTGCAATGGTAACTATAATGATGATTCTGAAGAAAACCATAATTTCGAATAAAATGACAATTCTGATGAAAATTACAATGGTAAGTATAATGATGATTCTGAAGAAAACCATAATTTCGAATAAAATGACAATTCTGAAGAAAATTACAATGGTAAGTAAAATGATGATTCTGAAGAAAACCATAATTTCGAATAAAATGACAATTGTGATGAAAATTACAATGGTAAGTATAATGATGATTCTGAAGAAAACCATAATTTCGAATAAAATGACAATTCTGAAGAAAATTACAATGGTAAGTATAATGATGATTCTGAAGAAAACCATAATTTCGAATAAAATGACAATTCTGAAGAAAATTACAATTGTAAGTATAATGATGATTCTGAAGAAAACCATAATTTCGAATAAAATGACAATTCTGAAGAAAATTACAATGGTAAGTATAATGATGATTCTGAAGAAAACCATAATTTCGAATAAATTGACAATTATGAAGAAAATTATAATCGTAAATATAATAACGATCCTGAAGAAAATCATAATGCTGAATAAAATGGTGATTCTGAAGAAAATTATAATGGTAAATATAACGGAGATTCTGAAGGAAATCATAATGGTTAAGAAAATTATCATTCTGAATAAAATTATAATGCTGTACAAAACGACGATTCTGAAGAAAATTATAATGGTTAATAAAATTATCATTATGAAGAAAATTATAATCCTGAACATAATGACAAGTCTCAAGAAAATTATAATGGTAAATATAATGACGATAATGAAGAAAGTCTTAATTTTTTAGTAGGTTATTTTACGACGCTTTATCAACATCTAGGTTATTTAGCGTCTGAATGAGATTAAAGTGATAATGCCGATGAAATGAGTCCGGGGTCGAGCACCGAAAGTTACCCAGCATTTGATCATATTGGATTGAGGGAAAGCCCCGGAAAAAACCTCAACCAGGTAACTTGCCACGAACGGGAATCGAACCCGGGCCACCTGGTTTCGCGGCCAGACGCGCTAGCCGTTACTCCAGAAAGTCTTAATGCTAAATAAAATAATGATTCCGAAGAAAATTATAATGGTGAATAAAATATCGATTCTGAAAAAATTATAATGATAATAAAATATCGATTCTGAAAGAAATATAATGATAATAAAATATCGATTTTTGAAACAATATTATAGTGCTGAATAAAATTACGATTCTGAGAAAATTATAATGCTAAATTAAAATAGGTTGGCTCATTAATATTATTATTATTATTATATTATTATTATTATTATTATTATTATTATTATTATTATTACTTGAGATTCTTCAGAATTTATAGTCTACTGTGTCCAGCAATCAATGTTTCGTAGCTATGCTCCATTACCAGAGAAAGGAGGAAATTACGCTCATCTTTGACATTTTCAGTCACGTAACTGATTTGTATGTATGTATTTATTTACACTGCAAGTGGGCAAGCACCCGGTGGCAGTGGTATACACAATATAAACAATACACAAAAAATATGCAATACACAATAAATTTACAATACACAATACAATTATACAATACACAATACAATTTTATACGCAATACAATAAGAATACACAATATAATTTAACACAATAATAATAAAACATAAATAAAATACCTAATTTTACAATACAACCTACATTATTATGTATAGGCCCTACATAAGTTTCAATAGTCTTTCACTTTATTCTCATCTCACTCACTGTAGTGGCACTATGACGAATTTCACTGACACTTTAGGACACATTTCACTGACACTACAGAACACATTTCATTGACGCTATAAATTATCACTGATCGGAACTATTCACTGCACTGTAAAACCATAACTTCACTGACTCACCTCGCTTCACTGATACAACAGTTCAAATAAGACAAATAATTGCATTCTTATGCATACTTATAAACAGAACTACATTTAAACTAAACATTTCTAGTCTAAGGCCCTCTTACACGCTATTTTTAAATAATTTACAATTCAAACCAAGGAAGTAAACTCGTCAGGCTAGATAAATACATGTCACCTTAAAAAATTAAATGTTAAATGTCACCTTAATTTTAATTTGCACTTGATACACAACTTTTTAAATTATTCTTGAAACTCCTTAAGGAAGGACAGCCCTCAAAGACCGCTGCAGGTAGGTCATTCCAATCATTTATAGTTCTATTTAAAAATGAGAATTTACCTACATCCGTTTTCTGTTTCCTACATTTGATTTTAAAATCATGATCGTTCCTACCATAGTACGTTGGCTTTTCTAACCGAGCCGTTATGTCTACCCATGCTTTCTGACCTAGATGTGCTCTATACAATGATGTTATTCTAGTTTTCCTACGTCTGTTTTCCAAAGTTTCCCCATTTAATTTCTTTTACCGTATCGTTTCCATCTTCTCTTTTACCTTTAACAAATTTAGCTTGCCCTATTTCTGTATGAGCATACTGACATAAAATACGATATGATTTTCTCATAATGTGGTCCTCATATCCTCCCCCTGTAATCAATTGTAAAACAAACTTTTTCTGAATTGGCATTCGGTGAAGAATACAAAATCTAATTCCCCAGAGTTTTGCGTGCATTCATTATCGCTATTCAAATAGCCAGCCACTGCTGCACGTTTATTTGGTGTGATTACTTTCTGGGAGGCTAATGTAGAAGTTGGTTGTGCTGTGGCTGATGATGAATTGCAAATCAACAGACACTTCGCAGGGAAGTGGTGGCATCTTATTTTAACCCGCTGCTATAGAATCGGCTATTTTGGATGCAGTAAACCACAACAGCTACGGCAGGACTGAAAACGAATTCAAACTGCGTTGGGAGCGACTCCTTTATTGATGAGTTGAAGAGAAGTAGCCTTCCACATCGGCTGTACAGTCTTTTTAACTAAGAAGCAGTCGTGAAGCAAATAAATGACATTTGAAATGACAAATATTTTGTACTTTGAAAACAGTGAAAAACATAATATCTAATATAATATCCATTTATTTATTTTGGCGAAGTTAAGGCCACCAGCACAAGTTGAGTAAAATAATGCGAACATATTAATAATAATTACAAAATAATATAAGGCTAGAAGTTACACCCAATGAATATGTGAGGTATAAGTGAATCAATAGTACGAAATGGAAATATAAAAATTGGAGATTTATCCTTCGAAGAGGTGGAAAAATTCAAATATCTTGGAGCAACAGTAACAAATATAAATGACACTCAGGAGGAAATTAAACGCAGAATAGATATGGGAAATGCCTGTTATTATTCGGTTGAGAAGCTCTTATCATCCAGTCTGCTGTCCAAAAATCTGAAAGTTAGAATTTATAAAACAGTTATATTACCGGTTCTTCTGTATGGTTGTGAAACTTGGACTCTCACTCTGAGAGAGGAACATAGGTTAAGGGTGTTTGAGAATAAAGTGCTTAGGAAAATATTTGGGGCTAAGCGGGATGAAGTTACAGGAGAATGGAGAAAGTTACACAACACAGAACTGCACGCATTGTATTCTTCACCTGACATAGTTAGGAACATTAAATCCAGACGTTTGAGATGGGCAGGGCATGTAGCACGTATGGGCGAATCCACAAATGCATATAGAGTGTTAGTTGGGAGACCGGAGGGAAAAATACCTTTAGGGAGGCCGAGACGTAGATGGGAGGATAATATTAAAATGGATTTGAGGGAGGTGGGATATGATGATAGAGACTGGATTAATCTTGCACAGGATAGGGACCGATGGCGGGCTTATGTGAGGGCGGCAATGAACCTTCGGGTTCCTTAAAAGCCATTTGTAAGTAAGTAAGTAAGACATATAACTTACTTACTTACTTTTAAGGAACCCGGAGGTTCATTGCCGCCCTCACATCAGCCCGGCATCGGTCTCTATCCTGAGCAAGATTAATCCATTCTCTATCATCATATCCCGCCTCCCTCAAATCCATTTTAATATTATCCTCCCATCTACGTCTCGGCCTTCCCAAAGGTCTTTTTCCCTCCGGCCTTCCAACTAACACTCTATATGCATTTCTGGATTCGCAAATACGTGCTACATGCCCTGCCCAACTCAAATGTCTGGATTTAATGTTCCTAATTATTATAGACATATACACACAATGGAGATTTAAACCCGAATACTGGTCACGTGTTTAAACAATTCACTTTTAAATTGCAATATCGTTCGACAGTTCCTGAGGGAGATGGGTAGGGAGTTCCAGAAACGAATTGCTGATACTGTGAAAGAGGAAGAACAGTGAGCTGTTATATGGCAAGGCGTAGATAATAAAGGGTCATTTTTAGAACGAGTACCCAGGCTGTGATAAGAGGACAAGAAATTAAAACGCACTCAGAGATAGTTAGGCGAAGAAGTATTGATGATGCGATATAGGAAAATTAGTGAATGGGCATATCTTCTGTCCTGTAATCTTACCCATTGGAGCGTTTCAAGGGAAGGTGTATCTTCATAATACTAATTACGTCACAGTCCTGCCATCTATCCGCAATATGCGGAACCTGAATCACGTAAAGTGAAGTGGGTAGGAATTGGATACATAAATATATACATACAGTCCACACTTGTGGAGTAACGGTTAGCGTGTCTGGTAGCGAACCCAGGTGGACCGGGTTCGATTCCCGGTCGGTGCAAGTTACCTGGTTGAGGTTTCTCCGGGGGTTTCCCCTCAACCCAATATGAGCAAATGCTGGGTAACTTTCGGTGCGGGACCCTGGACTCATTTAACCGGCATTATCAACTTCATCTCATTCAGACGCTAAATAACCTACGATGTTGATAAAACGTCGTAAAATAACCTACTACATACATATATACATACATACTAATTACTTACAAATGACTTAGAGAATTCTGAGAAGCCCGCCATTGGTCCCTATCCTGAGCAAAATTGGTCCAGCCCCAACCATCATATCCCACCTCTCTCAAATCCATTTTAATAGTATCCTCCCATCTACGTCTCGGCCTCCCCAACGGTCTTCTTCCCTCAGATCTCCGAGCTAACACCCTGTAAGCATTTCTGGATTCGCCCATACGTGCTACATCCTTTGCCCATCTCAAACGTCCCTATTTAATGTTCCTAATTATGTCAGGTGAAAAATACAATGCGTGCAGTTCTGCGTTGTGTAACTTCATCCATCTTAGCCTAAAATATTTTCCTAAGCGCCTTATTCTCGAACCTACTTAACATCTGTTCATCTCTCTAAGTGAGAGTTCAAGTTTCACAGCCATACAGAATAAGCTGTAATGTAACTGTTTTATAAATTCCATCTTTCACTTTTTTAAAGCAGACAGGACGATAAAAGCTTCTCAACCAAATAATAACAGGCATTTCCTATATTTATTCTGCATTTAATTTCCTCTCGAGTGTCGTTTACATTTGAAGAGCCCACTGCAAGAATGATGGATGTCACTTTCTTGTCGAAAATGAACCAAGACTGTCAATGCACAGCTTAAGACATATACATGGACATCATTTTATTTTTACTAACATTTCTAATATTAACCTGGCTATACCTTTGGCTTAAAGGTTGTGAACCGGAAACACCGTTTGCTACCTTCTTCCAGGACTGCAGTTCGATGTTACTGGCGTAAGATACAAACAAATAACGTTACTAGGTATAGGAGGGATGGAAAGTAGTTCATCCATATACGTAAAGTAGGAAATATCGCGATTTTGAGTTTGATAATTTTCATTAGGTTTTTTTTAATCAAAATACAGTACAGTATTAACAAAGAGTGTTTTTACTCACGAACTGAGCTGTCCATGTGGACGTATTCATTATGCAGTGCATATTATGTTGTCTACAGCACATTAGCGTACAATATAGAGAATAAAGTTAAATTGAAAAATAATCATAATATGGATATTGAAACACATATTTGAAAATGATGGCCGTTCATTTCTATACAGATTTCAGTTCTTTTTTGCATATCATCGCATATAGACTATTATACCTAATTCCAATTACCAGTTTCGCCTTTCGTACTAGTAACCCATGTTGAAATAATTCTGTACCTACTCTATAAAAGAGTACCTTACGTACTGTAAATTCAATCTTCATTTCTGCCCGATCCGAAAAGATAAAATTATTCAGACATGCTATCTACTATCCGTCCAAGTGGTTTTGTCGCAAGGTCGTAGAAAGGGGGGAAATCACGTGACAGTTAATTACTTAACGAGGCCCTTTTATTTAAGTTATTTTAAACAGCTGTATAATATTACTTAGACGTCCAATTGCGAACAGAAATTAATGTTTTCAGAAAAGAGCTAAGACAGCCCAGCCACAAAGGACGGGCAGAAGTGGGTGGGAGAAACCGGAATGCGACATAGGGAAACGGAGGAAAGTACCTGTGCGAACATATTTCTGGAACGTACTATACTCACTAACTCAGTACTGTTAGTGTTTACTATGACCGTAAGGCGACTTTGACTGTATACGCTTGGTTCTGTGTGGAGGATGGTTGGAAGTTTACTAGTAGAGGGGGTAGGAGTGAAGTACATTAAAAAACTCAGGTACAATAAAAATTGAAGTAAAAATAAAATGATGTCCCTGTAGAATGTACATACAGAGTTATATGGCATTAACACTGATAGTCATTCTCCAGTAATGATCGGAAAATCACAGTTAAGCTTTGAGCGCTAAGCATTTCAAACTTTCAATTGCTTCTCCTGCAAAATATATTCCAAATGACATCCATCATTCTAGCTGTGGACTTTTCATTTGTTACTGGTGCTCCAAAATATTTGAATTTTTACACCTCTTTAAAGGATAAATTTACAGTTTTTATATTTCCAATTCGTGTTACGTTCTCGTGACGAGACATAATCATATACATTGTCTTATCGGGATTTAATTCCAAACCTCTCTCTTTACTTGCTTCAAGTAAAATTTTCGTGTTTTTCCTAACACTTTGTGGATTTTTTCCTAACATTCACGTCATCTGCAGAAACAAACAGCTGATTTAACCGTTTAATTCCAAACATGCTAAGTCCAGTGGCATGCAATCATAACATGTTTAGTCCATTACTTTTGCCGATATGATAAAGCTGTTGACGAGTTATTAGCTGCTAGATTTCTCTAGATAACTAAGAAGGCGTGAAGTCAATCCAATAAAGATTGTAATCCTATTTCCCTTTACTGTTGATTTATCAACAGTAATCTCACTAGACGTTTTGATTTATCTAGAGAAAATCAAAACTCGAGTGGGATTTAATTGACTATTACACGATTAGAAGAAAGTATATAAAGATTAGAAGTAACGAAGTACTCCAATACAATAAAATATTAATTGACTTAAGAAAATACAACTGTCTTCAAATGTATTATTGTACCATCTCAACATTACAAATATTACGCTAGGTGCATGCTAGATGGCAGTAGTGAGCAATGCCTTCTCGTCGAGAAGTTCTCGATCTATTATACACGATGGCAATGTTACTAGTCAAGAAAGGCTTTGTTGATTCAGTTTCATTTTTATTAAAATGCAACATTCCACTTCAGTTATCCGAATCCCAGTAATCAACGTCACTCGACAGATGATTGTCAATAAATCTTAATATTAAACAATCTCTGATACGTGACTATCCATAATATCATATAGCAGAAGCTATAACATAACCTAACTAATATACACAAGTGTTAGAAAAGTTTTAATTAACGACGATGACATACAAAATAAACACGAATAATTTTAAAAGGGATAATTATTGAATGTACAATTTTCAAATTTGAATGTGGTTGGTGGTTCAATTGATGTTATATTGGACGTGTGCATAATAGAAGTGGAACTCGTTGATTTAGGCCTACATGGTGTATTCAACTTATTCAGAATTTCCGAATGAATATTTTTAAAAGGAATAATTATTGAATGTACAATTTTCAAATCTGAATGTGGTTTTTGGTTCAATTGATGTTATATTGGAGTGTGCGTAATAGAAGTGGAACTCGTTGATTTAGGCCTACATGGTGTATTCAAATTATTCAGGATTTCCGAATGGTGCTCTTCATTTATTTGTAAATCGGATTTCAGAAGATCCATAGGTATGATCAGTGACTTTTATTAATTCTTGTTCTTGAAAGCCAATGCGAGTCATATTTGAAACTGCTGTGCATCAACTGGAGTGGTTTGTAATTATATATATATATATATATATATATATATATATATATATTTTTTTTTTTTTTTTTTGACGTCGAGACCAGCACAGTTTCAAATGTTGGCAAACAAAGAAACAAATGCTAGGGACGCGATAAAATTGTGCGATAAGCAGCCATGATTGGTTGAAGTACGTCCTTTCGTACCGTTTTATTGGTCAAAAGTAGTATGACGTAATAAGAGTGTAATAAGCAGTACAAAATTGTAATTACTTTAATGTTTTGTACCATAGACATATTACATATCGGTGACCATGGGTTTCCTATATCAAACTGCTTGTATGTATGTATGTATGTATGTATGTATGTATGTATGTATGTATGTATGTATTTATTTACACTGCAAGTGGGCAAGCACCCGGTGGCAGTGGTATATACAATATCAACAATACACAATAAAATGATAAGCAATACACAATAAAATCTACAATACACAATACAATTTACAACACACATACAATTTTATACACAATCCAATAAGAATACACAATACAATTTAACACAATAATAATAAAACATAAAATAAAATACCTAATTTTACAACACAACCTACAATATTATGTATAGGTCCTACATAAGTTTCAATAGTCTTTCACTTTACTCTCATCTCATTCCCTGTAGTGGCACTATGACGCATTTCACGGACACTTTAGCACACATTTCACTGACACTCTGTAACACATTTCACTGACACTATAGAACACATTTCATTGACGCTATAAATTATCACTGATCGGAACTGTTCTGTGCACTGTAAAACCATAACTTCACTGACTCACCTCGCTTCACTGATACAACAGTTCAAATAAGTCAAATAATTACATCCTTATGCATACTTATAAACAGAACTACATTTAAACTAAACATTTCTAGTATAAGGCCCTCTTACACGCTATTTTTAAATAATTTACAATTCAAACCAAGGAAGTAAACTCGTCAGGCTAGAGAAATACATGTTGAAAATAATAAACAATATAGAAACCCTTTATACTGACAAAAATTGAAAATATTTCAATGCTGTTCATCAACACCCTGTATATTAGGAAAATAACTTTGAAAAGCGTCATGACAAACACTTTTCACTCTAATGTTAATATACTTTTAACCCCACCCCAGTCATGACACTTTACTCCGTGCGATGAACTGTCTGGAATATTAATTACCATAATGCAACTGGATAGTGTACAAGTTATACTTAGCGAGATTTAAAACAGATTCTCGGAAAGTCATAATTATATTATTTTCCTCTTGTTGTTTCCGAGGAAAGGAATTAGAGAAAGTACTAAAAGTAAAAGTATCACATAACTCATTTAGATTTTAAGTTAACATATTCAGGCAAGATATTTCGCTATGGAAGCTTACATTCCTTGTTAGAAGGTAAATGTTTTAAAGTTAATTATAATAATAATAATAATAATAATAATAATAACAATAATAATAATAATAATATCCGCACGTTCATTCCTGTCCTCACATAAGCCCGCTATCGGTCCCCATCCTTTGAAAGATTAATCCAGTCTCTACCATCATATCCCACTTCCCTCGAATCCATTTTAATATTATCCTCCCATCTAAGTCTCGGCCTCCCCAAAGGTCTTTTCCCCTTCGGCCACCCAACTAACACTCTATATACATTTTTGTACTCACCCATACGTTCTACATGCCCTGCCCATCTCAAACGTCTAGATTTAATGTTTCTAACAATTGTCAGGTGAAGAATACAATGCGTGCAGTTCTGTGTTGTGTAACTTCTCCATTCTCCTGTAACTTCATCCCTCTTAGCCCCAAATATTTTCCTAAGAACCTTATTCTCAAACATTCTTAATCTCTGTTCCTCTCTCAAAGTGAGAGTCCAAGTTTTACAACCATATAGAACAACCGGTAATATAACTGTTTTATAAATTTTAACTTTAAGACTATTTTTTTGACAGCAGCCCAGAAGACAAAAGCTTCTCAACCGAATAATAACAAGCATTTCCCGTATTTATTCTGTGTTTAATTTCCTCCCGAGTATCATTTATATTTGTTAGTGTTGCTCCCAGGTATTTGAATTTTTCCACCTTTTCAAAGGGTAAATTTCCAATTTTTATATTTCCATTTCGTACAATATTCTGGTCACGATTTTCGGGATTTACTTCCAAATCTATCACTTTACTTGCTTTACGTAATAATTATTCCTTTCTTTATTGCTCCTTCATTAATTTAGTGATTTATTTATTTACTGATTTACTTATTTATTTACTTATTTTATTTATTTAAATAGCTAGCTAGTGAGTACAAATTAAAATTATACAACTAAAATGTTTCTAGTCACTACCGTAAGAGCCAGGCTCGTGTACGGTGTGTTCTTAGCCAATAATATAACATAAAATTTACAAGGACAATTTACTAAATACAGTAAGTAACATAATTGAAACCAAAAAATAACACACAAGAGCAAAAAAAAAAAAAAAAAAAAAAAAACAAAGAAAGAAGAAAGAGAAAAAGAGAGAAAAAACACTATTACTTGTTTACTTACTTATTTACTTATTTATTTATTTACTTATTTATTTATTTACTTATTTATGTATTTTACTTTCATTTATTTATTTATTTATTTATTTAGTTATTTATTTATTTACTTGTTTATTTATTTATTTTTTTCCTTATTTATTTACTTGTTTATTTATTTACTTATTTATTTACTTATTTATTTATTTACTTATTTATTTATTTACTTATTTACTTATTTATTTACTTATTTATTCATTTAATTATTTATTCATTTAATTATTTACTTATTTATTTATTTATTTACTTATTTACTTACTTAATTATTTACTCACTTATTTGTTTACTTATTTATTTATTTACTTATTTACGTACTTATTTATTTACTTACTTATTTACTTACTTATTTTGTTAATTATTTATTTACTTATTTACTTACTTACTTATTTACTTATTTATTTATGTATTTACTTATTTATTTATTTACTTAATTACTTATTTATTTATTTACTTACTTATTTATTTATTTGTTTCGAACATGTAACAATTAGGCCTATTCTAAAATGAAGTACATGGGCCTAGGACGTATAGGTGAACATCATTTCTCGATATCCAGTCAATAATAGGCTATAACATTTTAGTGGAGACTCCGGAAGGGAAGAGGAAACTGGAGTTGGCATTTGCAGTGATTGAAGCAGTCCCATAATAACTGTTCCATGTCCCTTACGTCAAGCTGAGAGCTTTCCTTGGCCGTCACTAACAGTCTGCGGCGCCACGCTGGCCGCCGGGATCTGGGCGCCCGTACGCCTGCTGCAGAAGCGGCTCACCTCTGCGAGTTCACATACAGGGTGTTCTAGTATATTGATAACGTGCTTTAAGAGAGTGATGGGTGTAATTTCTATTTTCTATCATTTTTAAGGAAAAAGCTTCATATTTCGCACACTTCATCCATTTCTTACAAGGTTTCTTGCATATTAAAATTCTAAAAAAAAAAAAAAAAAAAAAAAAAAAAAAAAAAAAAAAAAAAAAAAAACTCTCGGTAATTCGAAGCATTTCCTTCCGCTGCACAACTCAAACTTTGACAATTCGAATATAATGAAGCCTAATAGATAAATCGGATTTTTGAATCTCTACAATTCGCATTTAAGACAATCAGGCTTACTTACTTTCACTTTTACTTTTATAGGAGCTTCCACTTTCAGCGGTTGCCTTTTATTTCCCTTTTCCATTGTTGTCGGTCATTCCAAGATTCATTTTCTAACCCTCTAGCTTCCATGGCCTCAGCAACTCCTCCTCTTCATGTAAGTCTAGATCAGGCCTGCACAAACAGCGCTCAACGAGCGCGCGCGCTCCTTCGGAGCGGGAGAGCCGTGTTTACCGCTCGCCGAAACGGAGAGGAAGATACGTCAGAATGACATAGACTTGCTTTAGGTAGAGGAGAGGGAAACGACCACTCAGTTATCTAGTGGAGTGCAGTGTGTAGGCCTATTCTCAGTAACTGTTTCACGTTGCTTACCTACTGCTACAGTACAGTATGGAGGAATCTAAAAGACGGAACATAACATTTAACGATTTACAGCTCGAACTTATTGATCTTCAATGTGACCTAAGGGCTAAAGATCGTTTGAATAATAGTACTAGCCTGGCTGAGTTTTACAAGACTAAACATTAGCAATAATATCCACGACTACACAGGCTGGCTGTGAAAATGATTGCAATGTTTGGCTCAACATTTATATTTGTGAGCAACTGTTTTCTATAATCAACTTTAATAAAGGCAGGCATCGAACATCTGTAACTGATGTTTCATTACGATCAGTAGGCTACTGTTCCTTTTAGCTGCCAACAGCATAAAACCTCGTTTTGATGTACTGATAAATAAAAATATAACAAAATGATATTGTAAAGGGTGCGTCAGAAAGAACGGATGGATTTCAAACTATCGATACGCAACGAGGAGAGAGATATAGTGAGGGGGACCACGACTGTTAGGTCAGCCATAGAATGCAGTTTCAGTTGAGAATATGGTGTTGGTCTGGTGTACAACGTGCTTTCATCGTAGAGACATTTTTGAAAAATGAAGAGTCTGTGATCGCAACTCAGGACTCATTTCGACATCGGATGTCACGCTAGGATTCCAACTCGGAATACAATTTTGCGGTGGGTGGCTTCATTTCGTATCACAGGTTCAACATTAAAGAAGAAATCACCTGGACGAAATTCTATTGCACTGAGATTGTCCGAGGCTACGGTAAGATCTCGCGCCCTGCGACTTCTTTCTTTGGGACCATTTGAAGTCGTAAGTTTGTAAACATCGATCACATACACTGGACGAACTGAAGACAGCGATTCGTGAAGAAATCGTGGCAATTGCACCAGCCATGACTGTGATAGTGATGGCGAACATCAGAATACGCCTCGATGCCTGTATTGAAAGCCAAGGACAACACATGGATGATGTTGTTTTACATAAATAAACTGCATGTATTGGTGAATATGTTGATAACAATAAATTTTTGATTTGATGAATCTTTACAATTTTCTTGCCATGTGAAATCCATCCGTTCTTTCTGACGCACCCTGTACATATAAGTAGCTATAGAATTTCTATTACTTCTGTAAAATAAATATTTCTTTATTAATTAATAATAGTCCAAGATAGTTTTGCAAACACTGAACGGGAATTCATTCCATAAACACTCGTAACAGTACTTCCTTTTGTATTTATTTTGTACGAGATCACCCCTTCTTCCAGTCCACCCTTATACAGAGCGCAGCTAATATTTGCATTCCGCTCATGAGCTGTAAGCCGGCTCGGAGAGCGCATACCTTGTGCAGGCCTGCTCTAGATCTTCCTTTTCTTCTCCTCCCTGGGGGTGACCAATTCAAAACCTTTTTAGGCCATCGCACCTCGGGCATCCTCTGAACATGTCCAAACAATTGAAGTCTTCGCCATTCCAAACGGTCGATTATATCTCCTTGTATGTTCCACTTTTCCAAAATTGTATCATTTCTGACCCTCTGGAGACGTGATATGCATAGACTCATTCTTAGGTCCATCCATTTCCACAGATCTAACACGGTCTTTTTGTCTTTCTGTTAGAGTCCAGCTGTCCCCTCCATAAGTCAAGACTCTCTCTACAATTACATCAAGTATCATTTTCTTTGTCTCCATTCTAACATCCCTATTTTAATCAGCTGTGAATCTGGTCGCCATTTTGTTTCAATAGACTAATCATTGGTTATCTTCTTTAACCGTTCGAATAACAAAGGTTAGAGATTACCGTGGTTAATCTTCTGTTTAAGTCCTAACCGAGATCGATGCACCGTAAAAATGCTTAACCAGAGGTTAGGTGTCAAAGTTTATCGGTAGTTACACTAAACGACATTGACGCCCATTGCAATACAGCAATAGTTCCATTGTTTTATCAACAGTAATCTCGCTAGAGGTTTTGATTTATCTAGAGAAAATCAAAACTCGAGTGGGATTTAATTCACTATTACACGATTAGAAGAAAGTATATAAAGATTAGAAGAAATAAAGTACTTCAATACAATAAAATGTTAATTGACTTACGAAAATACAACTGTCTTCAAATGTATTATTGTACCATCTCAACATTACGCTAGATGGCAGTAGTGTTTTATGATTGTTTTTTCTTGGTATCAGTTGTGCCAACTATGAAATCTTCATTGAACTCTGTGGACGGTTACTAGCTCTCTATGTACATTGGTTACTAGTCAAGAAGGCTTTGTTGATTCAGTTTCATTTTTATTAAAACATTTGCATTCCACTTCAATCATCCGGATCTCAGTAATCAACGTCACTTGACAGATGATTTTCAATAAATCTCAGTATTAAACAATCTCTGGTACGTGACTATCCATAATATCATATAGCAGAAGCTATAACAAACATAACATAAATAATGTAAACAAGTGTTAGAAAAGTTTTAATTAGGGATGATGAAATAAACAAGAAAAGTTTTAATTAACGATGATGACATAAAAAATAAACATGAATAATTTTAATAGGAACAATTATTGAAAGTAAAATTTTCAAATTTGAATGTTTTAGTGGTTGGTGGTTCAGTTGATGTTATATTGGACGTGTGCGTAAAAGAAGTGGACTCGTTGATGCACATGGTGTATTCCTCAACTTATTCAGGATTTCCGAGTGGTGCTCTTCATTTATTTGTAAATAGGGTTTCAGGGAAGATGCATAGCTATGACCAGTGATCTTTATTAATTCTTGTTCTTGAATGCCAATGCGAGTCATATTTGAAAGTGCTGTGCATCGACTGGAGTAGTTTGTAATTTTCTGTTCTTTGACGTCCAGACCAATGCAGTTTGAAATGTTAGCAAACAAAGAAACAAATGCTAGGGTAGTGATAAAAATAAACAAATGCTAGGGACGCGATAAAATTAAACAAATCCCAGGGACGCGATAAAATTGTGCGATAAGCAGCCATGATTGGTTGAAAGACGTCCTTTCGTACAGTTTTATTGGTCAAAAGTAGTATGACGTAGTAAAAGGGTAATAGTCACTGTAATAGATATGTTCATAAAGTTATCGTATGTTTTACACTTACAGGCTTACCATCTGCAAATAAGATTACCCGGAATTAATTAGATATGACTAAAGACTGAATTATTAATATGAACTACAAACAATAACGGAGTTAATATTGATCCCTGGTGAACGTCATGTTTAATGTTCAGTGTTTATTACGTTGAATTTCGTTATCAGGTCAAGAGTATGTGGCGTCTTTTCAAGCATTATATTAAGTTCGGTACGGGAACTCATATCATGGCCTGTTTTCGTGGTGGTCCTATTCAGATACTGTTGTCAGCTCCGTCACAGGTCTCTTCTTCACTCATGAAGTCGGGCAGGTTACTGTCTGGCAAGTTTCTAGCACGGAGCACAATTGAAAATCAAAGTAACTAAATATCATAGCTGCAAACACTTCTGACAGTTAAAAGATACAATTCAGCGTTGCTATAACAGACATATCTTGACATTATATTCTGACACGGTCTACGACATTTCTTAACATCTTACAGATTCCGAAAAAGGAACGGAGACTTGTGAAATGGTAGTACAATCTAGACACAAAAATTCAGTCAAATACATTGCTACGTATGTGTATGGAATCATTAGAATTTGGTTATGCAAAAACAAAAAGTAAAACCGTAATTAAAATCCGGATTACGGATGAGACTTGAAGGGGAAAAAATACGGTACAGTTAGTTACGTCTTTACAAGGCAAGTGACGTCATTAAACGTCATTCGACGACCGGATCCAGGCAATAAACGTGGACATCCTAGCGAAGACATCCAATAATATGATCCAGCGAATTCAATCTTGCCTGGATGCAAATGGCAGGCACTTCCAGCATCTGTTATGATGCCACCACATTTCTCGCAGAATGACGTAAGTTGTCTCTAAATTTCATTGCAATACCTTTATTAAAGTAAATTCCGGCTTCGGTAGCAAGTACGACACACTGTATAATCTATACTAATAATAAATCTGTAGCCAAAATTGTTCTGGTAATTTTCGATTTTCCAAAAATAATTGGTGTTAACATGTATAATTAACCATCCTGAAACCGAAAATCGCTTTTTTGAAATTTTTGTTTGTATGTCTGTCTGTCTGGATGTCTGTCTGTATGTTTGTTACCTTTTCACGTGATAATGGCTGAACCGATTTATATGAAAATTGGAATATAAATTAAGTTCGTTGTAACTTAGATTTTAGGCTATATGGCATTCAAAATACTTTATCTAACAGGGGGGTTATATGGGGGCCTGAATTAAATAAATCGCAACATCTCGCTTATTATTGATTTTCATGAGAATATTACATAACAAACGTTTCTTTAAAAATAATTTCCGATAAGCTTTATTCTATACAAAATTTTGATAGGACTGATATTTAATGAGATAAATGAGTTTTAAAATTACGATAAAAACGCCATCTAAGGCGCTGTACTGAAATAAAAACAAATGACTTCGTCTATAAGGGGCCTTGGACAACAACAATCGAAAGGTATTAAACATAGCCTAAGAGAATGTTTCTGTGTTTGTATGAAGTAATATCGGAAGCTAATTACTTGTTTAATTATTATTTCACCATTGGAACGTGTAGTTTCTCTAGATGGACATAATTCTACAATGTTATTACAGTAACTTCTGAAACATATAGCAAGTAATATAAAGTATACACATTAAAACTAAATGATATGTCAATCTTCGTTAAACTATGGTTGCATGTAATAACAATTAAAAAACATGTTAAAGGAATTGTCATTGCACCAAATGATTGCTCTCTGGACCAAAATGATCGCATTTTAATTATTTAAATAAAATTTAAATTAAGTAACATATTAAACGATTTATCCTTATATCAAACACGAATGTTCCCTGGATCAATGTCCTATTTTAATTATGTAATTACTTTATATTTATTTCTAACAGGTGCAGCGGAGCGCACGGGTACGGCTAGTCTATACTAATAATAAATCTGTAGCCGAAATTTTTCTGGTAATTTTCGATTTTAGAAAAATAATTGGTCCTAACATATATAATTAACCACCCTGAAAGCGCAAATAGCTTTTTTGAAATTTTTGTTTGTATGTCTGTCTGTCTGTCTGTCTGTCTGTCTGTCTGGATGTTTGTTACCTTTTCACGCGATAATGGCTGAATCGATTTATATGAAAATTGGAATATAAATTAAGTTCGTTGTAACTTAGATTTTTGGCTATATGAAATTCAAAATACATTATTTAAAAGGGGCGTTATAAGGGGGCCTGAATTAAATAAATCGAAATATCTCGCTTATTATTGCTTTTTGCGAAAAATGTTACATAACAAATGTTTCTTTGAACCTGATTTCCGATAACTTTTATTCTTTGAAAAATTTTGATAGGACTGATATTTAATAAGATAAATGAGTTTTAAAATTAAAATAACTGCCATCTAAGGCGGTGTATTGAAATAAAAAACAAATGACTTCGTCTATAAGGGGCCTTGGACAACAACAATCGAAAGCTATGAAACATAGCCTACAGAGAATGTTTCTGTGTTTGTATGAAGTAATATCGGAAGCTAAATTAACCGATTTGTATAATTAATTATTATTTCACCATTGGAAAGTGTAGTTTCTCTAGATGGACATAATGCTATAATGTTATTACAGTAACTTCTGAGTGCTCTCTGCACCAAAATGATGGCATTTTAATTATTTAAACACAATTTAAACTAAGTAACATAATAAACGATTTATCCTTCTATCAAACACGAATGTTCCCTGGATCAAATGTCCTATTTTAATTATGTAATTACTTTATATTTATTTCTAACAGGTGCAGCGGAGCGCACGGATACGGCTAGTAGGTAATATAAATTAAAAGATGACAAAGTGGTACGAAAAATATGAAACATATGACAAAATATGTGTCATTACTTTTATTATAAGAACCAGTTGCACAACGATCCCACCAAACAGATCAGTTCCAGCATCTCCAATATCAGACCAGTGAAGCCCGCATATAAGAAGACCTTGTACAGTTTTTGATGGATGTCAATAGAAACAATGCTTCCCGCCTACATTTTTGTTCTGAATTTTTATCCGTCCCTTCAGCTACGATACCTACATATTTTCGTTATAATCTTCAGTATTAGCTTTAATGAATTTTCCACATCTATTCTATCGCGTCCCTTGTAATTTGTTTCTTTCCAATGAATTTCAAATTTCAATTGGTAACAAAATAAGGTTTTTATAAGATATTCCTATTGAATTTGATATTCCCAAGAAACTAGTTCGATTAATTAAAATGTGTCTCAGTGAAACGTACAGCAGAGTTCGTATAGGTCAATTTCTGTCAGTTGCGTTTCCAATTCACTGCGGGCTAAAGCAAGGAGACGCACTATCACCTTTACTTTTTAACTTTGCTCTAGAGTATGCCATTAGGAAAGCCCAGGATAACTGAGAGGATTTGGAATTGAAAGGGTTACATAAGTTGCTTGTCTATGTGGATGACGTGAATATGTTAGGAGGAAATCCAAAAACGATTAGGGAAAACACGGGAATTTTACTTGATGCAAGTAAAGAGATAGGGTTGGAAGTAAATTCCGAAAAGACAAAGTATATGATTATTTCTCGTGACGAGAATATTGTAAGAAATTAAAATATAAAAATTGGAAATTTATCTTTTGAAGAGGTGGAAAAATTCAAATACCTGGAAGCAACAGTAACAAATATAAATGATACTCGGGAGGAAATTAAACACAGAATAAATATGGGAAATGTCTGTTATTATTCTGTTGAGAAGCTTTTATCATCAAGTCTGCTGTAAAAAATCTGAAAGTTAGAATTTATAAAACAGTTATATTACGGTTGTTCTTTATGGTTGTGAAACTTGGGCTCTCACTTTGAGAGAGGAACATAAGTTAAGGGTGTTTGAGAATAAGGTGCTTAGGAAAATATTTAGGGCTAATAGGGATGAAGTTACAGGAGAATGGAGAAAGTTACACAACGCAGAACTGCACGCATTGTATTCCTCACCTGACATAATTGGGAACATTAAATCGAGACGTTTGAGATGGGCAGGGCATGTAGCACGTATGGGCGAATCCAGAAATGCATAGAGTGTTATTTGGGAGGCCGGAGGGAAAAATACCTTTGAGGAGCCCGAGACGTAGATGGGAAGATAATATTACAATGGATTTGAGGGAGGTGGTATATGATAGAGACTGGATTGGTCTTGCTCAGGATAGGGACCAATGGCGGGCTTAAATAAATGAACCTTCGGGTTCTTTGAAAGCCGTTTGTAAGTAAGTAAATAACAATGTGATCAATTGATAGAATAGTCAAATTCCTTTTCGTCGTTCAAAACGAAAAAGTAAATTGTATATTATAACTATACGAAGTATAAGAAATTGTACTTTGATGCTGTAAAAATTAATGTTTTAAGATTTTCTTACATCGCTTAAACCCAAAACTGTTATGAAATGCTGTCCACCAATTTGTTTATATTGCTTTCTCCTAAAATATTTAACAGATTTTGTTCACATTCAGTATTTAAGAGGAGCTGGCATTTAACAGAATTAAAAGTTGCATTTTTTATGTGTTTTTATTAAAGATCATTCTTTGTTAACTATTTTATACTGGATGACGATTAATACAATTTTTCTCGTTTTTACTTCCTTTTCGAGAAAAAAAATTGTATGAAACAATTGATAGCTTATTTTGGGAAAGCCATTGAATTAATTCCCAATATGCTCAGACAGTTTAAGAGAGCAGTATATTATGATAATACAAATCATTTCAACGAAGATGGATTGGTAGAGGAGGACCAATTCAATGGCCAGCACGTTCGCCGGATCTTACTTCCCTGCGATTTTTGGCTATGTGGTATGCTGAAAGATCCAGTAGATGCAACCAAGCCACGAGAGAGAATAACTGATGCAATTGCAGCAATTTCAGAATAAATGTGCATTCAAGATCTGCATACCACGTGGAAAAGATTCCTTACTTGTGCTAAACACGATGGTGAACAAGTAGAGAAATTTTGAACATTGGGTTTTTCCTATGAAACTGGCTTCTACCTTTGAAATGAAAGAAAGATGGAGAGTATTGGTGAAATTATGAAGCGTATCCCTTGTCCACCACAAGTTCTGTTATGACCTGGCAGAGGGTCGAACCAGGGCAATCTGAATGGAATATCACAACAGAGCAGAACGACAAACGTGGCAAGAGTGTGGCTTACTTACTGGCTTTTAAGGAACCCGGAGGTTTATTGCCGCCTTCACATAAGCCCGCTATTGGTCCCTATCCTGAGCAAGATTAATCCAGTCTCTACCATAATATCCCACCTCCCTCAAATCCATTTTAATATTATTTTCCCATCTACGTCTCGGCCTCCCCAAAGGTCTTTTTCCCTCCGGCCTCCCAACTAACACTCTATATGCATTTCTGTATTCGCCCATACGTGCTACATGCCCTGCCCATCTCAAACGCCTGGATTTAATGTTCCTAATTATGTCAAGTAAAGGATACAATGCGTGCAGTTCTGTGTTGTGTAACTTTCTCCATTCTCCTGTAACTTCATCCCCCTTGCACCCAAATATTTTCCTAAGAACCTTATTCTCAAAAACCCTCAAACTCTGTTCCTCTCTCAGAGTGAGAGTCCAAGTTTCACAGCCATACAGAACAACCGGTAATATAACTGTTTTATAAATTCTAACTTTCAGATTTTTTGACAGCAGACTAGATGATAAAAGCTCAAGAGTGCGCCTACTAGTACAATATATTGCATCCTATAATACGAGTATATCATACATTTCTTATATCTTACAGGTTGTATTGGTTGCTAAATTTTTTGTAGATCACTTTTATATATATATTTTTTTTTTCTTTCCGGTTTAATTACCACCATGCCCCATGACGCGTAGTCATATTACATGGTTTATTGAAACTTGTTTATCAATTTTGTGTTCATAGGTTTCCCATTGTCTTTTGCTTCACTGTTTCGTTGTTTTGTTGATATTCATTATTGTGTTGTATTATTTTATGTTATTCACTGTTGAATGTTTTCTATCCATATCACTATTTTTGAGTTAATTATACTTGTTCTATTTACGCTGTTTATATATATACACTTTTGGTAATTGGATCTTCACTATCACTCTCTTTCACTTAATGAAACTAATATCTTCACTATCATTTTCTTTCACTTATTGAAACTAATTCTATTTACACTATTTACATATATACACTTTTAGTAATTATAACTATAGTGTTTATAATATTTTGCTAATTGAGTGTGTTTACGCATGTTACGAAACTGAGACATATATTTACAATTGTTCAAAGTTTATAGCTTTAATATAGTGCACAAATGACCTCAAATGCTGTTTTATGATGTCCCTATAATTTATTGGCCAATTTCTTCCACTCCTTGTTGCTTCCTTGAAGACACTGCGCTGTTGGTTCAAGATTTGGCAATCCCACAGAAGATGATCGACTGTTTGGTCAGGTGCTCCGCAAGGACATCCTGGGTTTTCCGAAATTCTGAATCTATAGTAATAAGATCTGAGTTTCCCGTGACCAGTTAGTATAGATGCAAGGTTTGGTGTAGCTGGTATGTTGATTTTCATCCTATCCGTCACTGAAGGAAAAAATCTCTTCGTTAGTGCTCCTTTTGTTGTGTTTGACCACATCCTTTGCCATTTTTCAGTGCTTTTCTTTTTCTCTGCGTCTATTATTGTACTCTTAGGTATTTTATTGTAGATTACTGGTATGTGATCTTCTTCTGTTGCTTGCTTAGCTAATTTATCAGCTATTTCATTTCCATGGATGCCAACATGTGCTTTTATCCATTTAAAGTTAATCTTCCAATGCTGACTAAAGAGGATTTTAAGATTTTGCCTAATTTGCTCTATTATGTATCCATGTTTATCGTTGTTCCTCAATAAATCTATTGTGACTTTGCTGTCTGTGTAAATTGCCACTGTTCGTTCAATATTTGGTATGTCCATTTCCGTTATTATCTTTAGAGCTTGTAGGATTGCTATCTGTTCCGCTTGATTATTTGAGCATTTATTGTTTAGCCTGAATTTTTGTTGTTGGACTACTGTGTTGTTTCTAAATATGACTGCTGCTGCTCCTACTTTTCCATTAATTTTGCTGCCATCTGTGAACACTTCTATTTCGTATTGTTCATTTGTAGCTTCACAGATCTCTATTATTTCTGCAGGATGCATCCACTGTGTTGTATCTACTGGTTCGTCGTACTCCTGTAACAATCCGTGTGTGGCCTTATATATGTTTATCTTCTCTTCTATTATAATCTTTATTGGCTCGACTCCAGCTATGATACAAGATGCATCGTAAGATAGAGTCCTGTATGCTTTCGCCATTTTGATGTTGATCAGTCTTTGGACCCTTTGGTATTTCTTGATGTTATTTCCTTTTGTTAGTGCCTTCTCCCAGACGGGTGCTCCGTACACTAACACAGGAATGATAGCACCTTGATAGATAGTTTTGAGGGCTTCGTGTCCTAGTCCCCACTGGAGTCTTGCAGATTTTGTAAGTTGGTGGATTAGGCCTGTGCACTTTTGCGAGACATATTCTATATGTCGATCAAAGGTCAGTCTACTATCCAGAAATATTCCTAAATATTTCATGGTTTTAACCTGTTCTAGTGGTTGATGATTCATGTAGATTCTAACTTTTCCATTATTTCCAATTCTTCTTCTTGTTACCAATAGGACCATGGATTTCTCGCTGTTGAAGTGTATTTTGTAGCTTTTTGCCCAATTTTCTATTTTCTTTAGGTCTTGATTAGCAAAGTTTTCAGCTTCTGCTATACTTTGTCCTTTTGTAAGGATGACTAAGTCGTCTGCAAATGCAATTACTTTGGTTTTATCCGTGAATTTCAGGTTTAATAACGAATTATATAATACATTCCAAAAACCTGGACCGCAGCAAGAACCTTGTGGGCATCCTTTGGTCAACTCTTTCTCTATTTTATAGGTGTTGAGCCTTAAACTTGCTTTCCTTTGAGAGAAGTAGTTTCGTGACAAGCGATAAAGATTCCTAGGGCATTGTAGCTCCCTTAAGTTAGCCATAATGCCGGGCCACCACGCTGCGTCGAACGCTCCTTTGACATCTAAACTTACTACAATAGTGAAGTTCATTAGGGTATTTTCTTCTATGGTCTCTTTAACAGCCATCGCTGCATCTATCGTGCTTTTCTGAGGAGTAAATCCATATTGGTTTGTGTTGAACTTCTTTTTGGTATTGATGTGGTGGAGTATCCTATCAATCATTAGCTTTTCTAGGACCTTTCCTCCTATATTCAGTAAGCTGATAGGTCTAAATTTTGAAGCATCTTTACTGTCTTCTTTCCCAGGTTTGGCAATAGGAATGATTACGGAAGTTTTCCATATTCTTGGAAAAAGTCCCTTACTTAGACACTCGTTATACATTTCTGTTGTAAATTTAGGAAAGTGTCTGAATGCGCGGAAAAGAATCTCACTTGTCAGGCCATCTTCTCCCGGTGCTTTTTTAGGATCAAACTTCTTCAATACTCGAATTATTTCTTCCTGTGTGAATTCTCTGTCATCTTCTGTATTTATTTCTTCATTCATCAATTCTCGAATTTCCCTCTGGTGTTGATTATCGGTCAGTGGGTCGTCATCTGGAGTGAAGTGATGAATCATGAGGTTTATTGTACTTGCAGTATCAGCAGTGAATGTTCCATCTGGCTTCAGGAGTGTAGTTAGGCTAGTTGGACTTCTCAGTTTCCCTGCTGCTATTTTGTATATGGCGTTCCATGGATTGGACCCTTCAGTTAGAGTGCAGTACTTCTTCCAGGAGGAGAGTTTTTCGTAGCGTAGTTTGATCTCGTATATTCTCTTCCCGTCTAAGTATTTGCCTTTTCTTTCCATCCTCAGATCTTCATTATTCATAGTTCTTTGGAATCTCCTTCTGAGTGCGTTAACCTTCTTTCTGAGTATCGTTAGCTCCTGAGTCCACCAAGGGACTGTTCTGCCTCTTCTAAAGTTTCCTCGACTGCATTTCTTAAAAGCTTCGTTACATGCTGCTACTATACAAGACTGGTAGTTGTGTATTATTGTTTCCAGTTCTACTAGTTCAGCATTTTTCAACTTTTCCAACAATTCTTTTTGTATGTCTTCATTTTCTATTTCTTTGCATTGGAATTTGTTTACAACATTTGCTTTTAGCCGGTCATCGAACTTCGTCATGTCTCCAGTCTTGGTGTTGAATCTGTACCCTGTGTAGTTCTCAGTCTCTCCGCAGTAATAACCTTTCTTGATATTTATTTTGAATGTGATATTGTTGTGGTCGCAACAGCTTTCTTCTTCCCCACACCTCCAGTCCTCAAAGTATCCTAGGATTAAACTGTTACATATGGTTAAATCAATACGACTTTTCCCTCTTATTGTCTCAAATGTGGGGGCAGCCACGTTTTCATTCATTACATATAAATTACTTGTTAACAGAAAATCTTCCAGTATCTCCCCACGTCTGTTTGTTACAGTATCATGCCACAAAGTGTTTCTTGAGTTGCTATCAACGCATATTATAGTTCCTACCCCTTGTGCATGATTAATTATGTTTTCAATCTTGCGGATGTCTATTCCGATATCTTTAGTGATATCACAGTAAACGCTTGCTGCATAAATCTTATCCTGCTGGGATCTTATTTCTACAACGACGCAGTCCTCATCAGAGAGTTGGTTGATTAATATTACATCCATTTCTTTGTTGTTTGCGATTATTGCTGCTCTCTTTCTTTCGCTTCCATTACTATATGTTCTATAAGTTTTTGGAATTCCTGCCACCTTGTTGTTAATTGTATACGGTTCCTGTATAAATGCAAGATCAATGTTCGACTCCCGTATCATGTTAGCTAAGTTGGTTGTAGCCACTTTTTTATGCTGTAAATTAATTTGTAGGCATTTAAGGCTAGCTGTTAATGGGTTTACCATTTCAATATTCGGTATTTTGTCTGTATCTCTCTATCATCATTTGGTAGCAGCTGCAGTTCTTGTTGTCTAATGATGAATGGTTCACATCTACTGTGTTATCTTTGTTATACTTGTTGTAGTTAGTACAATTTATACATTGGTACTGGTCTCTAGTGGTGTTACAGTCCTTTCCTGCATGGTTTTTTGTGCAGTGAGGGCAAGTGATTTCTCCTTTACAGTCTTGTGCCCTATGATTGAATTTGCTACATTTAAAACATCTATTGACTTTTATGTAGTCATCACCACCGCACAAGTGCCATCCAATTTTCAATTTTTTAGCCAGTATGACTTTCCTTGCTTGTGGTGATACTTCAATGATCAGGTTTTTCCTTTTGCTTCTGTCCTGGAACATAAATTTGGGTACCAAGTCTTCCTGCTTTAGATTTAGCTCGTCGTTCTGATGCAATATCGCCTCTCTTGCATCTTCTACTGCTAGTTCCTCTGGAACATTGAATATAATCAATCTGGGTTTTCTAAGCTTTTTAATATTAGCTTCTAGTTCTATACCACACTTCTCATTGATGTTTTTGGAGATTGTGTCTGTTTCTACCCTGTTTTGAGTTTCAATTATCACTTTTATATTATAAACTTTCAAGAGAGATTTCCACTAAAACTTGTGAAAGTCCGTTGTCGAACTCTGTGCGAACTTCCTCTGGAGATAGTCTTCTTTCCTATTGATTTTTTTTATTTGGATGTACTGGACGAGTGTTTGTTACTACACACAAGTGGCATTCGTAGAATCCAAATGCTGGTTGGACGTACTTCCGCACACAGTTAAGGACGAAGAACTCAACGAAGAACTTCAGCGTAGCTAGCTTACGTATACTCCATCCGCCATTAAACAAATATTTCATAATCTATGTACATCGCTACAGATGTTATATGATGTACAGGGACATCATTTTATTTTTACTAACATTTCTAATATTAACCTGGCTATACCTTTGGATCAACGATTAAGAACCGGAAACCCTCTTCCACGACTGAAGTTCGATGATACTCGCGTAGTATACAAACAAATCACTTTAATAGGTATAGGAGGGAAGAAATGTAGTTCATCCATTTACGTAAACTAGGAAATATTGCGCTTTTGAGTTTAATAATTTTCATTAGGTTTTTGTTTAATTAAAATGCAGTACAGTATTAACAATGAGTGTTTTTACTCAGGAACTGAGCTGTCCATGCGGACGTATTCATTATACAGTGTATATTATACTGTCTGCAGCCCATTAGCGTACAATATAGAGAATGAAGTTAAATTGAAAAATAATCATAATATGGATATTTATACACATTTTTTAAAATAGTGGCCGTTTATTTCGATACAAGCTTCAGTTCTAATGTGCATATTATCTCACTATAGACTACTGTACGTAATTCCAATTACCAGGTTCGTACTTCGTATCAGTAACTCATGTTGAAATAATTCTGTATCTACTCTATAAAAGAGTACCTTACGTACTGTAAATTCAATCTTCACTTCTGCCCGATCCGAAAAGATAAAATTACTCAGACATGCTATCTACTGTCCGTCCAAGTGGTTACGTCGCAGCGTCGTAGAAAGGGAGGAAATCACGTGACAGTTAATTACTTAATGAGGCCCTTTTATTTAAGTTATTTTAAACAATTTTATGGGTATAATATTACGTAGACGTCCAATTCCTAACAGAAATTAATGTTCCCAGAAAAGAGCTGAGACAGCCTAGCCACTAGCATTTACAGAGAGGCGAATAGAAGCAGGTGGGGGAAACCGGGATGCGACGTGGGCAAATGGAAATGATGCAATATTGAAAGCTCTTTCGTCACTGGAAAACGCGAACATATTTTTGGAACGTACTGTTTACTATGACTGTATATGCGGTCTTGGATCTATGTGGAGGACGGTTGAACTTCATTAGTAGAAGGGGTGGGAGTGAAGTACATTCAAAAACTCAAGTACAATAAAAATTGAAGTAAAAATAAAATGATGTCCCTGTATTACACCATTACATAACAAAAGATTACGTCACAAAGAGGAAGGCAATTGAGGGCTTTGCCGGAAGAAAGGCGGATAGACCTCTACGCCCTTCTTCGGGAAAACGGTTTAAAATGTAGTGAATAATTATAGTAGCGAAATTTTGTTTTGATTGTAGCCTACTGTACATACCTGCAGGACAGGGATGCGTGCGTGCGTGCGCGACTTAGTCAGTCAGTCTACAAGTAGAGCTAGTGCTGCGCGTTACGCATAATGTACTGTGTGTGTTTTCTCTTGGTACAGACTAAGCAAATATATAGGCCTATAGTTCAATTTAGTCAGTCCAGTTGTTTCCTTTGACTACTTTTTATGTTCACTACTGTCCTTGCTTTAAGAGTAAACAAATTTATGAAACTCAGAGATTCAGACGGAAATATTTTATGTTTCTATAAAGAGATTTGTTACAATTTTCAGATTTTTGGGCTTATTGTTATCAGGATTATACAAAGAATAAATTTTATTTATTTATGTTCACACAAAATGGAGATTCTATTTTTCTGTTATATTCAGAGATTTTGCTTTGCGTACTTAATGTCTACTCAGTATATCTGAAATAATGTAAATTACTTTAGGAGTAGATAATAAATTTTATAAAATGTATCTTTGTTTCAATTCCGTGTGAAATTTAAATCTGAAATCTACATTAAATCCCCTAATCAAATCATTATATGGATAAAGGGCGTGTAGACCGAAGTTTTATATGGTACAAATATAAGGAAATTTAACAATATAAATTGCCTAAATGCTACAAAACATTTATACTCGATAAGATTTTTAATTTAGTGTACAGAGTGATTTATATAGAACTGACACATTTCTTTCATTGTTTCAAAACGAATTGTGCTAGCGACAACTTATTATACCTAAAATGTAGAGGAATTTTGGGAGATTATTTACCTCTATAGCAAATGTTGAAAATGTCCTCCATCCTGCATAAGGCACAACTCAACACGTCGTTCCATGTTACTGGCCACTCGTTGGAGGACTCTGTTGTCAATAGCTTGAATCTCCTGTGTGATGTTGTGCTTCAGATCGTCCAATGTCTGGGGACGTGTGGCGTAAACCCTGTCTTTTAAGTAACCCCATAGAAAGAAGTCCGGCGTTGTCAAATCCGGAGATCTCGGTGGCCAGAGGGCACAATAATTCAATCTTTTATCCTTATCTGGTTCCTGTAGCTGATGAACAACCGTAACCCTATATGGCTTTAGGCCTGTACTTTTCGCAGCTCTCTGACACATTGAGTAGGTGTACCCTGTCTCCTGCGACAAACGTCTTAATGATTTTTTGGGTGACTGCTCCAGTCGTGCTCTTACGTCAACAACAACCGTGGGAAGCCTAGATGAACGATGCTTGCCCTTTTCACTCACCAGAGATCCAGTTGTTTCCAATTTGTTTACCAGTCCCAGTATTGTGTTTCTTTTGGGAGGCTGTGATTGAATTCGTAATCCAGTATTGCTTCACAAGGAAGAGTCGTTGATTTAATGTGTACTGCATTTTCACGTTGACACAAAATGTCGAAAACAGCTGCCAATAGGAATAAAACAAACATCTGCGCATGTAGTGCTGCCAACAATAGGAATAAAACATAAACATCTGCGCATCTAGTGACAAGGAATCGAAACTCCAGAACATTCTGCTTAATTTGGTGCTAAAATTGGGTCATTGAATGAATTTCCAACGGAATAATTAAAGAAAGAAATGTGTCAGTTCTATATAAATCACTCTGTATAATTTTGTTCACTATCTGTATAACATTTTATTCAGGTGCGTTTTAAAATCTTAGATTGCCTGTATCTCAATTCACCATATTGACGTATACGCCCTTTTTCCGGCAAACCCCTCAATTATTTGTACTACCTTTCTGCTACTCAACGTGACACGTGATGCAATGAGAAATTTAGGGTAGGAATATTTTAAACAAATATGCAGTGTGATACACAAGGGGTTACTGGCACTTACGAAGCATATTTCCAAAGACATTTTGAGCAAAAAATGATTTAACACGTGAAATAAATAGATATAACACTTCAAAGTGAAAGCAAAATGCATATTTCACTTGACTTAGAGTATGCATGGCACAACAAAAGCCTAAACCAACCTACCCTAACCTGTCACAGCCTCGGGAAAAGTGACAAAAGCCAGTTGCCACAAACATTTTTTGATAATTTATTGACAACTTACGGAACATCTGTTCCCTTGGAAAAAAAATGCATAGGTATTCCTCCCATTACAATAATTCATACAGAAAAAAATCAAATCAAATTCAAATTTATTTACAATTTACATTTGAATTGAATACATGTGAATAGATACCCGAAATGAGCATATGCTCGTGCTCGGGTACAGTCCAGTAGTCTACATAAATTTTACAGGGTTCAAATAATAATGCTGATGATATAAATAATAGTAACAATAACAATAATAATAATAATAATAATAATAATAATAATAATAATAATAATAATAATAGAATAATCGTGACAGAAATGATACAAAGATTGTAATACAAAATAATTAATAATAATAACAATAATAATAATAGTAATAATAATAATAGTGATAAAACAAATTTATTTACAATAATAAAATAAATACTAAGACGGATAAAATAAAATATAAAACCACTAGCGAGAGTTAACACAACTTAAATAAGCATATAATAACCGGAAAAAATGCCAAACTCGAAAATCAACAGAAAAGTTCGTTGTATCGCAGACGACAGCAACCGCCATATTGACATTGCGTTGTGCATTAATGGTAGTAGGGGGGGGGGCGAAAGTCTACGTAAGTGCCGTTCTCTTCGTACAATCATGGAAAGTTAATGCTGCAAAAACAAAATGTCTACGAGTCAAACTGTTCATTATTACCAGGATAAATACAAATAATACTGAAATATATTAATCTAGTTTCAGTTATAGATGTCTCCTTTTGTACAAGAGGTATCATATCAAAATATTTTATGAATGGCGGGGAAAATATAAATTTCAATAACTTTCTAGTGACAAGATATAGTGACAAGTACAATCAAGTGTATCTGTGGCGGAATCATTTATTGGAGATATATACTGTTATTAATTAAGAAAATGATCTATTTATTTCTATTACAATGTTTTATCTTATAGGTTACATGCATCAGATAAATATAATAATCGACATAAACCAGTGTAAGTTGTCAATAAATTATCAAAAAAAGGTATGTGGAAACTGACTTATGTCACTTTTTCCAAGCACTGCAGATATGCAAGACATGAAAAACCTAACCTAACCTGTCACATGTTCATTCATCGTAGAACTTAGAAAAATTGAAGTTGGAAGTTTCAGTTTTGGGTGTTATAGAATAGCGCCAATTGTTTTAAAAGTTCTCTGGGAATATCAATAGTGTCAAAGCCCATTTGGTTTCAAAAGCTATTAAGGCAAAACACAATCGGCAAGAGATCGTGGGCAGCTGACATGACACGGACGATCTGTTTGCTGCTGGCTGCGGTGTGTTGTGGGAGGACCGACACCACCACCGTGGTCACACCATGCAGGCATCCATCATTTTGTTTTAATTCCAAGTCGCTTCATCAAGAGCTCCCTCCACAATTTGTGTAGTTTCAAATACATGTCCAATTCAAATTTAGTTTCTAGGAGATGCTAGTTACATAATTCAGAGTATTTGTAGTTGCCCTCAAATTTCTAATTTTGTATTAATTATTTCAACACCATCATTATTTCAACGTCATCAAAAAAACTATCAACATCCTAACCTTACTCTTCATTACAATCCATCACGTTAAATCATCATCAAATTTTTCAGCATCAATATCAAAGTTGCACCACAGTCTACTATATACAGTCGCGAAGCTTGAGGTGATTTTTTGCAAATCTCGTGATAAAGCGCTCTAAGCGGTTAGCAACTAAAACAATAGACTGTCCACGGTCGACTTTGGACTGTGTCGTATTTCCATCGAGTGCTAGCTCGTTGCGTATTTCACATTGATGCTTGTGAAATGTTCGTTATTGGTTGTAATGAAAATGTTAATGGCTAAAATACAATAATTGGAATAATAATATTTTACTAGAGACGTAGAAAAATTAAGTTTGTTTTAATGAAATTTATTGATCACGTTTTATTTTCAATTCTGGTCGGATTATTATTGCTTAGGCCTACTTTTTTTTTCAAAGGATATGTTTTTAATTATAGCTGTTAATTTTGTTGTTATTTTTATTTGTTACTTTACTAGAGACGTAGAAAAAGTCTGTTACAATAAAATTTATTGATCACGTTTTATTTCCAATTCTGGTGTGATTATTATTGCTTACCTCATCCCACTTTGTTAACTACGTAAGCCTACACTACAAGTACCGGTACACGTAAGTTACTCCATTAATTCATATTTCCATTTTTATTGTTGTAAAGTGAAATGCAAGTTAATATTTATTGATTTCATAGTTAATTATCGCTATAATCTTGAATGAGTGAAGCGATTATAGTAAATTTCAGTTCGTTTTGCACAAACAAAAATAATATTAACCTATTTCTTGCAGGTATCTTCGAGTTTATGGTGGAATTTAATATACTTAATTAAAATTAACTTTATGCATTTAATATTTCAATAATGGAAGGAAGGTGTTAATTTTTCCAAAAGAACACAACGAAAGTGTAACATATTTTGTCGTCTACTAGGAGAGAGATCTGCGATGATGAGGCGATAGTAGCGATCCTAGTGGTGGGCAACTACCCATGTTTGCATTTTTAGTACATATTGAGCTTCGCGACTGTATATAGTAGACTGTGGTTGCACCCTTATTGCTAATTAACTGATATAACATACATAGGTTGCTAAAAAAAGAATCATTAAATATTTAGGGACGGAATAATAGTCAAATAGGTTTAAGACAAGGGTGTAGTTTATCACCGACACTGTTTAATATTTATGCTGACGAAATTGTTCGACAATGGAAAATTTTAGTAGATCCTGGAATTCTAATTCATAGAGGAATAAAAATTAATATTCTGGTATTTGCCGATGATATGATTGTAATACAAGATACTGAAACAAAACTACAAAAAGCAGTATATGAGCTAAATAAAATATGCCAGAAGCACAACTTTAACATATCAAATACAAAAACAAAAGTAATGGCATTTCAAGGCAAAGATACTGTAAGATCTAAGATTGAAATAGGTAATAAAGCAGTAGAACAAGCAACAAATTTTAAGTACCTGGGATGTGATGTAAGTTACAAAAAGGATAATGATATAAAAATAAAATCACAATCATTCCAGACAGTATGTGGCACAATTAATAGAACTTTGAAGAATAAAAGTAGACAGGAAACAAAAATGAAATTCTACAATGTAATGGCAGTCCCTACTCTTTTATATGGAAGTGAAAGCTGGGTTACAACAAAACGTGAAGTTAGTAAAATACAAGCGGAAAGTAAAAGGATGCACGAGATTAGATAGAATTAGAAATGCAGATATTAGGCAGGAACTAGGAGTATACCCACTTATTGATAAAATAGACAATTACAGACAAGATTGGAAATTACATGTAGAGAGAATGGACGACTACAGACTTCCTAAGAAAGCAATAAATTATTCACCTAAAGGACGAAGAGATCAGGGACGACCGATGAAAAGACGGAGCGTCCTTTGAAGCCGGAACGGGCAATTGCCCATACCATGAAGTGAAGAAGAAGACGAAGAAGATAATAGTCATCAAAACACGAAAAAGTCTAATAAACAGGGGGCCTAAAATTAATATCTTCCGAGACATGAGTGTTTGTTCATCAACATCATAAATGCTCAAAGTGATTTCCATTAAAAAGAAACCATTCAACATTCTGAAAGATGAAAGTATTCTACACAGCTTCTTTGTTTTTCACTACAACATAATGCATTACATTATAATTATGACATCACCATCCTATTCATCAACATCACAATCAAAAACGCATCTTTATTCTTCATTACTACGTATCGCATTATATTACAACAGCATGCTCTTCATCAATATCACAATCAAAAACGCATCTTTGATCTTCGTTACTACGCATCACATTGTACACAACAGCATGCTCTTCATCAATATCTCAATCAAAAACGCATCTTTATTCTTCATTACTACGTATAACATTATATTACAACAGCATGCTCTTCATCAATATCACAATCAAAAACGCATCTTTATTCTTCAATATTACGTATCACATTATATTACAACGGCATGCTCTTCATCAATATCACAATCAAAAACGCATCTTTATTCTTCGTTACTACGTATCACATTATATTACAACAGCATACTCTTCATCAATATCACAATCAAAAACGCATTTTTATTCTTCATTACTACGTATCACATTATATTACAACGGCATGCTCTTCATCAATATCACAATCAAAAACGCATCTTTATTCTTCAATATTACGAATCACATTATATTACAACGGCATGCTCTTCATCAATATCACAATCAAAAACGCATTTTTATTCTTCATTACTACGTATCACATTATATTACAACGGCATGCTCTTCATCAATATCACAATCAAAAACGCATCTTTATTCTTCAATATTACGAATCACATTATATTACAACGGCATGCTCTTCATCAATATCACAATCAAAAACGCATCTTTATTCTTCGTTACTACGTATCACATTATATTACAACAGCATACTCTTCATCAATATCACAATCAAAAACGCATTTTTATTCTTCATTACTACGTATCACATTATATTACAACGGCATGCTCTTCATCAATATCACAATCAAAACCGCATCTTTATTCTTCAATATTACGAATCACATTATATTACAACGGCATGCTCTTCATCAATATCACAATCAAAAACGCATCTTTATTCTTCAATATTACGTATCACATTATATTACAACGGCATGCTCTTCATCAATATCACAATCAAAAACGCATCTTTATTCTTCAATATTACGTATCAAATTATATTACAACGGCATGCTCTTCATCAATATCACAATCAAAAACGCATTTTTATTCTTCTTTACTACGTATCACATTATATTACAACAGCATACTCTTCATCAATATCACAATCAAAAACGCATTTTTATTCTTCATTACTACGTATCACATTATATTACAACAGCATGCTCTTCATCAATATCACAATCAAAAACGCATCTTTATTCTTCGTTACTACGTATCACATTATATTACAACAGCATACTCTTCATCAATATCACAATCAAAAACGCATCTTTATTTTTCAATATTATGTATCACATTATATTACAACAGCATGCTCTTCATCAATATCACAATCAAAAACGCATCTTTATTCTTCAATATTACGTATCAAATTATATTACAACGGCATGCTCTTCATCAATATCACAATCAAAAACGCATTTTTATTCTTCGTTACTACGTATCACATTATATTACAACGGTATGCTCTTCATCAATATCACAATCAAAAACGCATCTTTATTCTTCGTTACTACGTATCACATTATATTACAACAGCATACTCTTCATCAATATCACAATCAAAAACGCATTTTTATTCTTCATTACTACGTATCACATTATATTACAACAGCATGCTCTTCATCAATATCACAATCAAAAACGCATCTTTATTCTTCGTTACTACGTATCACATTATATTACAACAGCATACTCTTCATCAATATCACAATCAAAAACGCATCTTTATTTTTCAATATTATGTATCACATTATATTACAACAGCATGCTCTTCATCATTATCACAATCAAAAACGCATCTTTATTCTTCAATATTACGTATCAAATTATATTACAACGGCATGCTCTTCATCAATATCACAATCAAAAACGCATCTTTATTCTTCGTTACTACGTATCACATTATATTACAACGGTATGCTCTTCATCAATATCACAATCAAAAACGCATCTTTATTCTTCATTACTACGTATCACATTATATTACAACAGCATGCTCTTCATCAATGTCACAATCAAAAACGCTTGTTTATTCTTCGTTACTACGTATCACATTATATTACAACAGCATGCTCTTCATCAATATCACAATCAAAAACGCATCTTTATTCTTCGTTACTACGTATCACATTATATTACAACAGCATACTCTTCATCAATATCACAATCAAAAACGCATTTTTATTCTTCATTACTACGTATCACATTATATTACAACAGCATGCTCTTCATCAATATCACAATCAAAAACGCATCTTTATTCTTCGTTACTACGTATCACATTATATTACAACAGCATACTCTTCATCAATATCACAATCAAAAACGCATCTTTATTCTTCATTACTACGTATAACATTATATTACAACAGCACGCTCTTCATCAATATCACAATCAAAAACGCATCTTTATTCTTCGTTACTACGTATCACATTATATTACAACAGCATACTCTTCATCAATATCACAATCAAAAACGCATTTTTATTCTTCATTACTACGTATCACATTATATTACAACAGCATGCTCTTCATCAATATCACAATCAAAAACGCATCTTTATTCTTCGTTACTACGTATCACATTATATTACAACAGCATACTCTTCATCAATATCACAATCAAAAACGCATCTTTATTTTTCAATATTACGTATCACATTATATTACAACAGCATGCTCTTCATCAATATCACAATCAAAAACGCATCTTTATTCTTCAATATTACGTATCAAATTATATTACAACGGCATTCTCTTCATCAATATCACAATCAAAAACGCATCTTTATTCTTCAATATTACGTATCACATTATATTAGAACGGCATGCTCTTCATCAATATCACAATCAAAAACGCATCTTTATTCTTCAATATTACGTATCACATTATATTACAACGGCATGCTCTTCATCAATATCACAATCAAAAACGCATCTTTATTCTTCAATATTACGTATCAAATTATATTACAACGGCATGCTCTTCATCAATATCACAATCAAAAACGCATCTTTATTCTTCGTTACTACGTATCACATTATATTACAACGGCATGCTCTTCATCAATATCACAATCAAAAACGCATTTTTATTCTTCTTTACTACGTATCACATTATATTACAACAGCATGCTCTTCATCAATATCACAATCAAAAACGCATTTTTATTCTTCGTTACTACGTATCACATTATATTACAACAGCATACTCTTCATCAATATCACAATCAAAAACGCATTTTTATTCTTCATTACTACGTATCACATTATATTACAACAGCATGCTCTTCATCAATATCACAATCAAAAACGCATCTTTATTCTTCGTTACTACGTATCACATTATATTACAACAGCATACTCTTCATCAATATCACAATCAAAAACGCATTTTTATTCTTCATTACTACGTATCACATTATATTACAACGGCATGCTCTTCATCAATATCACAATCAAAAACGCATCTTTATTCTTCGTTACTACGTATCACATTATATTACAACAGCATACTCTTCATCAATATCACAATCAAAAACGCATTTTTATTCTTCATTACTACGTATCACATTATATTACAACAGCATGCTCTTCATCAATATCACAATCAAAAACGCATGTTTATTCTTCATTACTACGCACCACATTATATTACAACAGCATTCTCTTCATCAACATCACAATCAAAAACGCATCTTTATTCTTCATTACTACGCATCACATTATACGAGTATTCCAACAGCATGCTCTTCATCAACATCAGTCTACACAGCTTCTTTTTTTTTTTCGTTACAACATAATAATTATATCACATTATATCACATCACCATCCCCTTCAATATCACAATAAACATCGCATTCTTATTCTTCATTACACATGCCACATTACATTAAATTACACTCTAAACTTCACAACCACATTTTCAAAATGTGAACAAAATAAGCTAATGTGTGTATGTATTGACATTTTTTTTTCAATCGAGTTACAATATTTAGGATTTGTAGCTAACAATTCTATTTTGTAATTACTAAATTAAAGATTTGTTTAATTCATTGAGTATTCCCCAAGAGTAAAACTCATATTAAATGATTATACAAAAACAGACACATAATTACATAATTTAAGAAACAATAAAACTACAGTTTGAAAAAAACTGAATTGAAGAAGGATAATTAAAAAAGAACAATAAGGTAACATTAAAGTTTAAGGGGAAAGAAGAAAAATCTTGAAATCATCAAATAAATAAACCAATTGAGAATTAAAATGAGTAATCTTCCCAAAAACGGTTTTTTTTTATTTCTTAAAACACCGGGAATGTCGTAAAGTTTTATATTCTAACGAAGTTGATTACATGTAGTGTTCTAGTAATAATATACCTCACTGTAATTATATATCATGAGAACGTGTTTCCTTCTGGTAGCATTCCATGCAGAAATTGTCGCACGAAAGACAGCATTACAATGCAAATTACATTTTTTATCAGCATCCACTCGAGCTAGTTAATATCAAAGCAAGACTTCCGATTATGAATTACAGTTATTATTCATAAACATCGAACGTCACGCCACGTTTCCGAGGTCAGCACATGCAGCAGGAAAAGCGATACCACCTCTGTAGCAAACTTTCCTGTCAAGAAAGCCAGCGTCCGACATCCAATCTTGGTGTTTATTTTGCGTTTGGGTATCATTACAGAATTCAGATTCAAATACCACAAGCATCTATTGAGACCAGTAACACATCGGATTCTGTTTCAAACATACAGATACGAACTGGAAGAAAACGGATTGCTGCCAGATGAGATACGTTTCAAAACAAGAAACGTAGCAAAGCAGGAGAAGGCCAATATCCTGAAGCATTTTAGTTGATGATATGGGAAGCACATATTTTAATAACAGTATCTTGAATTAATCGTACCTATCCTTAAGAAGGGGGACAAGACTAACTGTAGTAACTTTCGAGGAATATCACTTTTGTTGACGTCGTACAAAATTTTGTCCAATGTTCTTTCGAGAAGATTAACTCCATACGTAGATGAAATTATTGGGGATCATCTGTGTGGTTTTAGGCGTAATAGATCAACTATTCACCAGAATTTTGTATTCGACAGATAATGGAGAAAAAATGGGAGTATAAGGGTACAGTGCATTAGTTATTTATAGATTTCAAAAAGGTATATGACTCTGTTAAGAGAGAAGTTTTATATGATATTCTTATTGAATTTGGTATTGCAAAGAAACTAGTTCGATTAATTAAAATATGTCTCAGTGAAACGTACAGCACAGTTCGTATAGGTCAGTTTCTATCAGATGCGTTTCCAATTCACTGCGGGCTAAAGTAAGCAGATGCACTGTCACCTTTACTTTTTAACTTTGCTCTAGAGTATGCCATTAGGAAAGTCCAGGATAACAGAGAGAGTTTGGAATTGAACGGGTTAGATCAGCTGCTTGTCTATGCGGATGACGTGAATATGTTAGGAGAAAATACACAAACTATTAGGGAAAACACGGGAATTTTACTGGAAGCAAGTAAAGAGATAGGTTTGGAAGTAAATCCCGAAAAGACTAAGTATATGATTATGTCTTGTGACGAGAATATTGTACGAAATGGAAATATAAAAATTGGAAATTTATCTTTTTTTTAAGAGGAGGAGAAGTTCAAATATCTGGGAGAAACAGTAACAAATATAAGTGATACTGGAGAAGAAATTAAACACAGAATAAATATGGGAAATGCCTGTTATTATTAGGTTGAGAAGCTTTTATCATCCAGTCTGCAGTCAAAAAATCTGAAAGTCAGAATTTATAAAACAGTTTTATTACCGGTTGTTCTTTATGGTTGTGAAACTTGGACTCTTACTTTGAGAGAGGAACATAGGTTAAGGGTGTTTGAGAATAAGGTGCTTAGGAGAATATTTGGGACTAAGAAGGATGAAGTTACAGGAGAATGGAGAAAGTTACACAACGCAGAACTGCACGCATTGTATCCTTCAGCTGACATAATTAGGAACATTACATCCAGACGCTTGAGATGGGTAGGGCATGTAGCACGTATGGGCGAATCCAGAAATGCATATAGAGTGTTAGTTGGAAAGCCGGAGGGAAAAAGACCTTTAGGGAGGCCGAGACGTAGATGGCAAGATAATATTAAAATGGATTTGAGCGAGGTGGGATATGATGATAGAAAATGGATTAATCTTGCTGAGGATAGGGACCAATGGCGGGCTTATGTGAGGGCGGTAATGAACCTCCGGATTCCTTAAAAGCCAGTAAGTAAGTAAGTAAGTATCTTGAATTAATACAAAAATGGGATGCGCTAAAGATAGATATGTATCGGGAAAAAATAAACGTGCCACACGCTCCTGTTTGCATAATTATTTAATAACAGATGGATTTACTTTCTTGGAATTATGCATAATATTCATTAATTCATAGTGTTCTGCCCAAGGCCAGATCTTTCACTCCAAAAACCCAGCATTCTCCAGTCTTTCCTATTTTCTGCCTTCCTCATAGTCTCCGCATACTTTCCATATACTGTATCTTAATGTCGTCTATCATCTGATATCTTCTTCTACCCCAAACTCTTCTCCCGTTCACCATTCCTTCCAATGCATCCTTCAATAGGCAGTTTCTTCACAGCCAGTGACCCAACCAATTCCTTTCCTTCTTCTTGTTATGTGATCAGTTTCAGCATCATTCTTTCTTCACTCACTCTTATCAACACAGCTTCGTTTCTTATTCTGTCTGTCCATTTCACACGTTCCATCCTTCTCCATATTCACATTTCAAATGCTTCTATTCGTTTGTCTTCATTTCGTGGTAGTGTCCATGTTTCTGCCCCATACAATGCTACATTCCACACAAAGTACTTCACTAGTCTCTTCCTTAGTTATTTTTCCATAGTCTGCAGAAGATGCTCCTTTTTCTATTAAAAGCTTCCTTTGCCATCGCTATCCTCCTTTTGACTTCCTGGCAGCAGCTCATGTTACTGCTTATAGTACACCCCAAGTATTTGAAGCCGTTCACTTGCTCTACTGCCTCATTTAGAATTCTCAAGTTTACTATCTTTTTAGAATATAATGGGATTAAAATTATCGTGTAAACAATTATTTATGGAAAATCTAACAAGCAAACGTTGTGATGGGGGGGGGGGGCAGATAAAAAAGTTATTTTTTTTCCACCATGTTAATAATGTTAAAAGAAGTTCTTATACAAATTTTGGGCACTGGACCGCAATTACGAGGGCGTCCAAAAAATAAGTCCGCCAGGGGCCGTTAACAGAAAAAAAACACAATTTCATTGGACAAATTTATTGGAACAGACACAGCCATTGTTGAGCTATTTTTCAACATATTTTCTATCGGAATTGAGACATTTCGCATGTCATGAGATCGACAGAGAGAGGTGCAGACGCAGTCAAACGCTGGTTCCGATCTGAGGCGGCTGACTTATGACACAAATGACAAATGGTATGACAAAATGTCTTAATTTCAGTGGGGATATGTTGGCAAATAGTGCAACAATCGTTGTATCTGTTTCAATAAATATTTCTATGCAATTATGCTTTTTTCTATAAACGACCCCAAGGAAAATCACTTTCTGGACGGTCTCTTAATTGCGGTCGAGTGGCCAAAATTTGTACAGGGACATCGTTTTATTTTTACTTCAATTCTTCAATTTTTATTGTACCTGAGTTTTTGAATGTGCTTCACTCCCACCCCTTCTACTAATGAAGTTCAACCGTCCTCCACACAGATCCAAGACCGCATATACAGTCATAGTAGCCTTACGGTCATAGTAAACAGTACGTTCCAAAAATATGTTCGCGTTTTCCAGTGACGAAAGAGCTTTCAATATTGAATCATTTTCCATTTGCCTACGTTGCATCCCGGTTTCCCACACTTGCTTCTATTCGCCTCTCTGTAAATGCTAGTGGCTGGGCTGTCTTAGCTCTTTTCTGAAAACATTAATTTCTGTTAGGACTTGGACGTCTACGTAATATTATACCCATACAATTCTTTAAAATAACTTAAATAAAAGGGCCTCGTTAAGTAATTAACTGTCACGTGATTTCCTCCCTTTCTACGACGCTGCGACGTAACCACTTGGATGGACAGTAGATAGCATGTCAGAGTAATTTTATCTTTTCGGATCGGGCAGAAGCGATGACTGAATTTACAGTACGTAAGGTCTCTTTTATAGAGTAGGTATACAATTATTTCAACATGAGTTACTGATACGAAGTACGAACCTGGTAATTGAAATTAGGTACAATAATCTATAGTACGATAATATGCACATTAGAACTGAAGCCTGTATTGAAATGAACGGCCACCATTTTAAAAAATGTGTTTAAATATCCATATTATGATTATTTTTCAATTTAACTTCATTTTCTATATTGTACGCTAATATGCTGTAGACAGTATAATATACACTGCATAATGAATACGTCCGCATGGAAAGCTTGGTTCGTGAGTAAAAACACTCATTGTTAATACTGTAGCAGTAGCAGTAGCAGTAGCAGTAGCAGTAGCAGTAGTAGTAGTAGTAGTAGTAGTAGTTTGCCTGGCAGAGTTAAGACCATGAGGCCTTCTCTTCCACTCAACCAGGTTTCAATAATATACATGAAATACAAAATTTGATTACAAAACAACACAAAAGAAAATACCTTAGTACATAAAATATAATAGAAAGTATTTTGATTAAACAAAAACCTATGAAAATTATCAAACTCAAAATCGCGATATTTCCTAGTTTACGTAAATGGATGAACTACTTTTCTTCCCTCCTATACCTAGTAAAGTGATTTGTTTGTATATTACGCCAGTAGCATCGAACTCCAGTCGTGGAAGGGGGTAGCAAGCGGTGTTTCCGGTTCTAGACCTTTAATCCAAAGATATAGCCAGGTTAATATTAAAAATGTTAGTAAAAATATAATTATGTCCCTGTATAAGCACTTCTTTTGACATTATTAACATGGTGGAAGAAAAAAATTTAACTTTTTTATCTGCCCCCATCAGAACGTTTTCTTGTAAGCGCAAAGGAACCAAATGGTAGAGAAATAAGAATTCGCCTGTTACAGGGACTGTCACCTTACAGGATTCCACTCCCTGTACTTGAGGAATAAAGAAGAATATAAGTGTTGCTGCTCCCTCTAGATATCTAGTCCGCACAACATAAAACAGAAACCTGTCTGAGTTCCGTTCTTACAGGAGCTGAACGTGGTGAGAGGAGGCTGGCTGAATTACACGTCAGGCGATATGATAAGCTGCTTTGCTCTGAAGAGAGTGGTCTAAAATTCACCAGAGCACTAATTTTAAACCACGCGAACATTCCTTTTCCCCTTGAGCTAAACAAACAAAGAAACAATCCCGCGCCATGATTCACGGCCTACTTGAGCTCTGTCAGTAGGGAAGTCAGCAGCATTGCTATTGGACTTTCTCCGCTCTTTCCAAATGAAATATTGCTTTTTTCTGCAGCTGCTGGGGTGCCCTTCATACCGCATATTCACTCTCTCGCAATCGGGGTAACAATTTTTTTTTCGTGCCACAAAGCTGCGGTAATCCCACCATTACTCGTAGCTGCTGTGTTGGCGGGCGTCCAGGCATCGCAGCTCCGTGACTAACAAACATGAATGACTTTATTCTGAATGATCCAACCTCGTGTCCCGCCAATGTAATAATTTTAATTTAGTTTTCTTTTCTGTTGTTAGACACTACGGACTTGTGTTGCTTTGAAGTATCATTACTGTACACTGACATGTAAGGACGGATGTAAATTTGAGGTATTGGTTGAAGATGGTTGTATTATATTGTATTGCATTGTATTGTATTGTATTTATTAACATTCCATGGTATTCATACATGCTTACTGCTAGAATATGGAACAAGTCAAAAAACTTAATACTATTATAAAATCTGAATTTATAGTCACAGTCTAGATGAAATATATATAGACGAGACTTACAATACAGTCTACTAGTACAACACGAAGTTTTAGTATCAATTTCATGAACTGTTATTGAATGTCATGAGTTCACCTACAGAATAGAAGGCGCGAGAACTTAGGTACTTCTTTAATTTGGCCCTAAATAATTTTATGTTTTGAGTTTCATTTTTTATATCGATAGGGAGGCTATTAAAAAATTTTACTGCCATATAACGCACTACTTTTTGATGGTACGATATACTTGCCGAAGGAGTATGAAAGTAATTTTCTGATGTGTATTTATGCTATGCTATGAATTAGTTACAAAGTTTTCACGATTACATACGAGGAAGATTATTAATGAAAAGATATACTGACAGGCCATGGGCATTATTTGTAGTTTTTTAATAGCCCTACACGATTCTCTAGATTTGGCACCTACTATTATTCTAATTACTCTTTTTTGTAATAGAAATATATTGTTACTATCTGTGGAATTTCCCCAGAATATTATTCCAAAACTCATTACCGAGTGGAAGTATGCAAAGTATATTGTTTTTAAGGTATTGATATTTACTATGTTTTGCATAGATCTAATAGCAAAACAAGCTGAATTTAGTTTGGGGGTAATTTCTCCAATTTAACACATTATCGATTTTTAAGCCAAAAAATTTGGTTGTTGTTATTTCTAATAGGGATCTATTATTAATTATTGCGCTAGAAATTTGCGACGTTGAATTTGGACAGAATTTAAATTGAATTATGTTAGTTTTGTTACAATTTAATACCAATTTATTGACTGAGAACCAGTCACATATTTTGAAGAGAATTTCCTCTGTTGAAGATTGGAATGTGTTGGAGTTATTGGCTGTAATTACTATACTTGTGTCATCTGCAAATAATATGGGATGACCTACATCTTTTATTAGGGGGGCAAGATCATTTATAAACACTAGAAAAAGTAGGGGACCTAATATTGATCCTTGAGGAATTCCATTATTAATAGTTCCCCATGTCGATGCAGATTTCATAGTTGTATTGATTTCAACTTTCTGTTTCCTATCTATGAGATATGAGTGAAACCATTTGTGTGCAACACCTTTAATTCCATAATAATCTAATTTATCTGTATATGTCCATCACCGCCTTCTGTGTGTTTACATTCTTGCCCGTTACAAAGCTAACGGCCACCATTTTCCCTACATTCGCATATTAGCGTAATAGAATAAACTAATAGAAAATATAAATGTCGAATATTAAATAAAATAATAATAATAATAATAATAATAATGATTTTTATTTTAGCTGGCAGAGTTAAAGCCGTAAGGCCTTCTCTTCCACACAACCAGCAAAAAGTATACATACATACGTATGAACTTACAAAGAATTCAACAATTTGATTTAGATAAGAGTTACATGTGTACAAGAGTTATTTACGAATTAAACAACAAAATACTATGAACTATTAATTAAACACTGAAATAAACTGTGTAGCAGAATTAAGCTAAAATACATAGAATGTTAATATATTTTAAATAATGTTATACAATAGAAAGAGATTATTATGAGACAATTTTGAAAATACAGCACTATCAGGATGCATGTCTAAAACAAGGAGTAACAATGTAGTCAGTGATAGTTTAAGTCAGTATGATTGGAGTGAAATGCTAAGAAGGTTATCTTTTAAGCAGTTTTTAAAAGTGCTTATTGTCTTGCAGCCTCTAATACTTTGTGACAGGGAATTCCATTGTCGCGAGGTGGATACTGTAAAAGATGATGAATAACGAGATGTTCTATGAAGAGGTATACTTAACGCGCCACAGATAAGTGATCTGGTATTTACGTCGTGATCAGAGTATAGATAAGAGAAACGAGACGAAAGGTAATTTGGTGTTGAAGTGTGCAGAATTCGTAAGAGTAAAGACAAAGAGTGTAAAGAGTATGCATATATCACAACCAGACATAGCATCTTGGAGACCGATGAGTTAAGTTGACTGCAACACGGAGTATAAACTGAGGCTTCGTTGCTAGTGGCAGAAGACTGAGGTCTACAGAAACATCAAAACTCAAGGAGCGTTGATTACTGCTGAATGTGTCTTGACCTTGTAGTTTAGAATCAGGCGCGGATCTCTCAGTTTTAATATTATACAGGGCGATTCACGAGGAAAGGTAAAAAATTTATAATACGATATCTTAGGCCATTTTGAGTGAAAAAGTTCATATGAACATAGGTCCGTTTTCGAACGATGGCGGAGCTATAATCTTTTCGCTGTAAGAAAAATCCTAATACAAACAACAGCACGTGACTGAAGTGAGGCTTCATTGGCCGCTGTTTGTTGCCAGTACATGTTCCCGCCTACTGTTGTACATTCTGTTTCATGTTAAACATTTCCCGTTACTCGTCAAGTAGGTCTAACCTCACTACTATGCATTCGTTTGCTTAGGAAATATTTACTTTATAATTACTGTAATTAAAAACTCACATAACTTATTATATACATTTAAGACTATTTGTTTTTCCCCGCTTTTGAGAGGGTTTGTACTTTTATGTTTAATAACCACACACACCGAAGATGCAGAAGCCATACTTCAGCATCACGTGCTTAGGCGATCAACTACGAACTCAAGTGACGCCAGCTTGTTACAAGAACAGACTACCTCGGTATTACTGTTGGTATTCATCCGCGTTCATAGTACATAACAAAACATAAAAGTAGCTTTTCTTTTACATATCGTTTTATATATGAGTGAAGTTATAAGTTTCATTGTATTTAACAACTAGAATTCAATTTTTTTTTTATTTTAAAATAATATAAGATGATAGTTTGAAAATACGGACTATATTTTCCTGCGTCGTGTGAGTGTTTCGACTATGAGCCAATCACGGGTATGACAGCCACGTGCTTGTGTTTACATTAGGATTTTTCTTACAGCGAAAACAGTATAGATGCATTTTTTTTTTTTGGTAAAACGTCTCGGCTCAATGTGAATCAGACATTACCATATGCTGCTGACGTGAGACAAGGTCACCGATCGTTATGAATGACGTAACATTGGAATCTGCATTGTGAGCGATGTAGATAAGACAAAGAAACCGGGTGGTGGGGCATTACAAATGTCCAATCGCCTGCCCTTGTCTGATATAATGACACAGAACCCGCAGATAACACAAATTGCCTACACTATCATCAATCAGTCAGCTACCTACAGTACAGTAGTTATACAGGTACAGTTATCGGAAGTGTTAAGTTGTGTTTTTCAAGATCCCTAATAAATTTTCGACTGCAGAATACGCCGATATTGTGTATGTTTATGGTTTATGCGATGGAAGTTCCTTGCGTGCCGTCGCTGAATATGAACGACGCTTTCCGAACAGAAGGGTACCATATCGAAGAGTATTTACTGTCTATGGGGTGGATGAAAGACTTGGTATAGCAAAGGAAGGGAGAAACGAGAGAGGCGCTAATCAACCGTATTTTGGATGCTGCATAAAGAACAGTCACTTGCAACTCTCCCGAGCGATGAGCGCGATTCACGCCCGAGCGCAACAGTGCATTGAAGCAGAAGGCGGTACCTTTGAAAATGTGCGAAAACATCGACCCCGACATCTAGAATATTAGGTATGTATGCATACGTGAATATAAACTCTAAATTTATCCGTTATCTGTCTCTAAATGCGAGTTAGTACAATGCAATCTCAGAAGTTTTTGTGAAATCAAAGAGCCGTATCTCTGTAACCGTTTGAGAACGGACCTATATTCATATGAACTTTTTGACTCAAAATGACTTGAGAATTCACATCCTAAATTTGTTATACCTTTCCTCGTGAATCACCCTGTATAACTATGTTGACCGTCTAATGAGCATAAACACTACTTGCCAGGAACGATGGGTTACGTAAGAACATTTATAGAAAATTGAATAACTAATATATTAAGAATGAAAATAACCTAAATACATCTCTCTTATTTAAGACAATGTAGTACCTCAACAACTTTTAAAATAATTTTGCCTTAATGTTACACAGATTTGCAATTTTTTGTGTATTTTTCAATAAAGACTTTGAAGTGGAGATTTTGTAGTTTAAAGAACGGGATGCCAGTCTTTACCATAATCTCACACAAATACAGTTAAAATTGTGATTGTTTATTTGAAAAGGAATTACCTGTTGGCAGATCTTAACTTCCGTTTTTCGATGCAAGTTTTCTTGTGTTACAATGTTTCCGTATATATTGACGTTTGAAATGTTTGGAGTGAAACAAACATCAACCTGCCAAAGGAAGAACTATGAAGAGAACTGTCTGAAAAGTACGAAGACAAAATTTGTCACCCGAGCCCCTGTAGTATAGATGAATTTGAAGATACTGATGATCAATGAATCATCGAATACAATTTTGGTGGTAATTTTGAAACATAAATCATGTAACATTTTATGCAGTGTGGCAATTTTGAAACATTAATCACTTAACATTTTATACAGCGTACCTATGGATATTTTACTTGTCAAAATAAATTATTATTTTTAAGAAAATTTGTACTGGTGACCAAAATATCGGGTGGCCAAAACACCGGGTGACAAAATTGCAGTGACTAGATGGTACAATGACGAGAGTTCCAGTGACTAAAATTTCGCAACACAAACTAATATTAAGGAATATTATGGTTATGTATTTTAAATTTATTCTTGGCATAGATGCATTATAAGGACCAATCTCCTTATTGATTGAATGGTATGAATGCTACTATCGATATGTATTGTTGTTATAATCGACATAAAATATGTTGCCAACTTCTAAATTAACGGTCAGTTTTATATTGTTGCCTGTAGCCTACTTCAAAATGGAAATAACGGGAGTAATAATAAAATATTTTTTCCCTGGACCAAAAAATATAATACAAAGTGACTAAAATCACATCAGTAGTAACAAACTGTTTAATTTTTTTATTTATTATTTTTAATTTGGTAGTGTTTAATGCTTATCCAATATCGAATGCTAAAAACGCTAATCGAACCATTACTTTCGCTGACCTTTTTTGCGTAAAATGTGTGATGAATGGCCCCTATAATGAATGCATCTGTTCCCTATTGTTTAAAATGTTTAAACAAAATAGAGGATAATAAAAACCGATGTTTGGATTTACGTTATTTATGTATAGTTTTGCTACTATGATAATGCTATGTGAATGAGTTTTAAAATCGACTGTATTACTATCTAGCCAACATTCTGAACATTTAATTTAGTATATTTATTTAATTAAATTTAGAAAATTACCAAAAATAAAGTGTGTTTTCATCCAACAACAACGGACAATAATAACAATCCAGGTTGCCAATTTACGACAGCAAATAAATATGTGAGAGAACACATTGAATGAAATATAATATGAACAATTGAATACTCTTTCAAATTTAAGTATGAAAACTTCAAATACGAGGTTTGGGGGCTAAGGGTGTGGAACCTAAATTGTAATGAAACACTGAGTTTTCAAATGTTCTCTCAATATCTAAATTGACGTGGTTTTTGTTCAAATTAAATTTCAATTGAAAAAGTATATATTTATTTACAATGGAAAGTTTTAAAATGGTAGCCAGTTATACAAATTTCTCTGCATTTCCATTTGTCCTTGTATTCTCCCTGTTCTCGTACTCTTCTCTTTGTCTGATCGCACTCCTACGTAGTTCCAGGGCTGGGCAAAATACTGAAATCCAAGTATTTCAAATACGAATACAAAATACTTCAATAAATTGTATTTGAAGTACAAATACCAAAATACTTTTTAAAAATTAACCAAAATACATTTGTATTTCAAATACTCAAAATACATTAGTATTTCAAATACTCAATACAATATATAGGCCTAAAGAAATAAGAATATTACTGAAAATCTAAAATATTATATTAACATTAAAAGTATTTTTACCTCGAAGTTTTATATAAACACTGTAGTTGAACATTCTTCCTTTTCCCACTCAGCAATGAAATTATGCTACATATGAATAATCACAGCTCCATTTAAAACAACCAGTTCCTCAAATGTTTATCAGATAAGGATCCCCTTGCTTGTGAATGAATAGATCCTGCAAAACAGAACAGTCTTTCTCCAGGCGCAGAGGAACACAAACTTGTATTATACTTTATAAAAGCTTGGTTTACTGCTGGGTATTTCTCTAGAGTGCACAGGGTTGTCCCTTTGCCATTGAAGAATTGTATGAGCTCATACTCCGCAGTGGACAAGTTCTTTTCTTTTTGCTTTTCAGAGTCTGTTGTACTTGACTTGAAAACACAAAAATTGTTTTAATCGTCTGAACTGATCAAAGGTGTAGCAGAGAACTGCTCAGCTGATATCACGCACATATTCTGTATCCTCTTCTTATCATTTGGTGAGGCAGTGTCAGGTAGCCATCTCATCTTCAATGAGGCTGAAGCAAGCTGCGAAAACAGCTCAATTTGCTTCTGGGGTCAGATCAAACATCGCTTTAAATTCTGATGAAAGCGAACTTATTAGGATTGGAGTTACTTGGAATAGATGGCGTAGATTGCTAGATAACAGAATATGTAATCTGTTTTTGAGGGAAATTAATGTGGACGAAAGTTGGCCGTAATAGCACGTCTTCTCATTTTGCATTAAATCAAGGGCTGCGGTAATGGGTCTCAGAACTGCACAATATTCTTCAAGGTACTGAAACTCAACATCTTTGAAGGTTGGCAATCCCAGTTTTTCACATATACTGTTTATATCATGTTTGAATTGCAATATTTGAGAGACTGAGTCATAAAGAGAATTCCATCGAGTTGGGCAAGGAAACTTTAATGAATATTTCAAGACGTCTGATATAATTTCTGAGGATTTGAGTCTCCTAGACGCATTCCATAATGCTGAACATTTAGCAAGTGTTGGGTGATGGATCCTTGAAGCTGTTGGAGATTTCTTAATGGTATTAAGGAAAACAGTTTTGGCAAGAAAACTAAGTGTATAGCTAGCACACCTGAAATGGGTAGGCAAATAAGACAAAAGTTCATTCTTCAAATCCAAATCCAAAACTTGGACAAGAAGAAGGAGAAGAAAATATTTTGAGTATTTGAAATATGAAATACATCAATTTTATGTATTTAAATACAAAGTACTTCAATTTTATGTATTTAAATACAAAATACTTTCGAAAATCCTTACAAATTACAAAATACAAATGTATTTACGAAATATTAATTCAACATTAGTAGAACCTAAATGTCTCACATCTACTGGTCTAAAGCATAGCATTAATTTCGGCCCTCGGTTGTACAATGCTTTAACTAAATTACACCCAGAACTTCTAACATGTAACCCACTAACATACAACAAGAAAATTAGAAACGTGTTAATATCTTCAATTTGATTAAATAAATTTATAGCCTATGTGTATGAATTAATCAACCTATAATATATTTGTATTCTATAATTTTGAAATAAATAAATAAATAAATAAATAAATAAATAAATATATATATATATATATATGTTGGGGCTAAGCGGGATGAAGTTACAGGAGAATGGAGAAAGTTACACAACACAGAACTGCACGCATTGTATTCTTCACCTAACGTAATTAGGAACTTAAAATCCAGACGTTTGAGATGGGCAGGGCATGTAGCACGTATGGGCGAATCCAGAAATGCATGTAGAGTGTTAGTTGGGAGACCGGAGGGAAAAAGACCTTTAGGGAGGCCGAAACGTAGATGGGAGGATAATATTAAAATGGATTTGAGGGGGGTGGGGTGTGATGATAGAGACTGGATTAATCTTGCACAGGATAGGGAACGATGGCGGGCTTATGTGAGGGCGGCAATGAACTTTCGGGTTCCTTAAAAGCCATTTGTAAGTAAGTAAGTATATATATATATATATATATATATATATATATATATATATATATATATATTCCTACTTTTCACGTGCGATATTATTCTTCTCTAGTGTTAATATTATATTATATAATTCCATTGCCGCTGCAATTTTAGTTCCTATTTTATTTTACTTATTTATTATTATTATTTTTTTTTCTATATTTCTCTTATATTAATATTGTATTATATAATTTCTGTAACTGTAATTTTAATTCTATTTCCTATTTTACTCTATTTTATATTCTCTTATAGGGCTATTAATATTATATCTGAACTGCGACCGAACACGAGCGCTGCTCATTCGGTCTCAAATGTTGTTAATACTACTGTATCTCCTGTTTTATATTGTTTGTATTATTTTATTTTTATTTCTCTTGTTTGTTTGTAATTATATTCTTTATTCTGTATATTTAAATTCAAATAAATAAATAAATACATAAATAAATAAATAAATAAATACATATATTTCAAATACTGCCCGGCCCTAAGTAGCTCCACGTAAAGGTGTCGATTCTTTCGTGCCTCATCTGTGCAAAGGTTCCTAGCAACGCGTTGACTGGCAGTTGCATCCCTCGCCTCTCGTTAACATGCAGTAAGTGCCTCAGCAGTCGTCAGTCGGTGTTGGCTGGGTTTCCTGGTAGGTGGCCAAAATCAAGCAGGCGCGCCTCGGAATGGAACATGTGGCGGAGTTTTCAAGACCAGGAGCAGGCTTCGGGGCCCATGATTTATTTGCGAAAAATCTTTTCAAAGAGGAAGAGCTCTGTCCATGAACAACGTACACACAAAGATAGTGATGTTGAGCAAATTGGACCGTGCTTGCAGAAAACAAGTCTGGCATGCTGTGGACTAACGAGGGTCGCTTAATGACGCACAGCTCTCCATTTCTCAATTCGCAACAACTTCATTTACTATGATTAAAATTACATTTCACTTCATTTTCATCATAATCATCATCGACTGGTAACTAAATTAAACACATGTATACCTGTTAATAGTACATTATGCAACGAGCCTATAATGGTAGTAATTAAGACGCGAGTATGAACGAGGGGGATCCAGGAAATAACGACCGTTTTGTTGTAATAATTAAAAAAAATATATTTATTTGAAAAAACAAAGTCTGTTACATAACTGAAGCTTCCTTTACTTCTCTACATAATCACCACCTACATTTAAACATTTGTCGTATCTGTTCACTAGCTTTAGAATTCCCGTGTTATACTCATCTGCCGCCATTTCTTTAAGCCAGGTGTTCACTGTCTTCTTCAACTCTTCATCACTTCCAAAACGCGTACCACCCAGAAAGTCTTTCAGCTTAGTGAAAAGGTGAAAATCGCTAGGAGCAAGGTCTGGACTGTAGGGCGGATGATCAAAGATTTCCCAACCGAATTGATCCAGCAATTCTCGAGTTGAAGCAGCAGTGTGCGGGCTGGCACAGATTTTGTGGTAGCCAAGATGTTGCGACACAATTCCACCAAGCAAAGAACGAGAAATGTCAGGAAAGGCAATATGCAATTCGTCGAGTGATGTGCGCCTGTCTTGCAAGATTCTGTCGTTCACTTTAGTCTTCAGGTCTTCTGTGATGAGTGATGGGCGTCCGGGTCGATTTTCATCGTGGACATTTGTTCGCCCATTGTTGAACATTTCGCACCATTTTCTCGCATTTCTTTCATTCATTACAGTATCACCATACATTTCTTTCAATTGCCGGCAGATTTCTGCAGGTTTCAAATGTCGGGCATTCAAAAATCGAATCACACTCCTCACCTCACAGTTGGCGGGATTATCAATCACGTCGTTCATTTTGAAGTAACACAAAATGCACAATGGCGACTTGTTGCAACCAGTACTCACAACATTATGAGAACACATGTTAAGGAAGCCAGTTGACCTTCAAACAAGGAAGGGGAGTCAGCTGCGCGGCGGGTATGCGCGAACGGTCGTTATTTCCTGGATCCCCCTCGTATCTTTATTAGGTTATTTTACGACGCTGTATCAACATCTAGGTTATTTAGCGTCTGAATGAAATGAAGGTGATAATGCCGGTGAAATGAGTCCGGGGTCCAGCACCGAAAGTTACCCAGCATTTGCTCGTATTGGGTTGAGGGAAAACCCCATGTTTGTTTACGAAACGAGCGCAAGCTAGTTTCATAATTTTCATACGAGCGTCTTAATTACCATTACATGCAAATTTCATACGACTTTTTATGCTCGACCATATTTCTAACTTGAATTATTCATAAGTATTCATGTTATGGTTATGTAAGTGAGGAGCGGAATTGACCTGAATTGTGAGATGTACGCAGACGCGAAAGTATTGATTTTTTCCGAAACACGAATGTCATTGACCTTGATATAATCTAGAGAATAACATGAAGATTAGTCTTGATATAAACTGGAAATTGATTTAGAATTGAAAAAAGAGATGACAAATTGAATTTATTTGAATATTATTTACAATTAACGCTAATTATTATAGTAACAGAACATAACCTTCTGCGACAGTATTGCATTTCCAGCCTCCGTGACTTTTCGCTAATTGTCTTTCGATTGCATATCCGAGAATAATCGATACTTGCGGTTTTATAATGGTACAATGGTGATTTCTCATTGGCTGAACAACTGAATTATAATCAATAGGTGTACTTTAATGAGGTGCATTAAAGGGCTACTACCAGGTATATAATTACTACATTTCGGCATGGTCGAGCATAAAGTAAATAAAAATATCCCATACAATGGTACAGTAGAAGAAATTTAGGAATTTATATGAATAGAAAAAGTTGAAAAACGCAAATCACAAACATATGTAAAATACGAAGATCTTTTCATAAATGAAGGGTCCAGAGCCATAGTGGGCCAAGCGTCATTTATTAAAAACGGAGAAAGCAAGGGTTAAAGTTAAGTGAATACCATAGTTTAAAGAAGATTGACACATCATTTAGTTTTAATAGTATACTTTATATTACTTGCTATATGTTTACATTGAATTATGTTGACTATTACACTTTTACTGCGTCATACTACTTTTAACTAATAAAACGGTACGAAAGGACGTCTTTCAACCAATCATGGCTGCTTATCGCACAATTTTATCGCGTCCCTAGCATTTGTTTAATTTTATCGCGTCCCTGGCATTTGTTTATTTTTATCACTACCCTAGCATTTGTTTCTTTAATATAAGAAAATGTTTCAAGTTCAATCTATAAGATTTATCTATTTTGCAAATGTTTATTTGCTATAACATTGTGTATAGAATATTAACGTTTTCGCCTTTTCAGCATCATCAGATATTGTTAAGAAACACGTAATCTAAACCTTGAACAAATTAAAAATGTACATTGTAATATGCATGACAAAATAGATTTTCATGAGTTTTATGTAGTATGTCTTATAAGTAAAAAGGTTTATTTAGAAAAAGATTTCCAGGAAATATAAATTTGGAAAGTCGATATGATTTCAGATACATATAATTCATGTTACAAAACACATATGAAATTATTAAGATGACAAGCGTGTTATATAATATCTTGCATTAAATTATTAACAAAATACGAATATCAGCAATAATTAAATATTGGTGGAAAAGACTTAATTGTTGAATTTGTAATTAATTACCGGGTAATGATATCTGATGATGCCGAAAAGGCGAAAACGTTAATATTCTCCTATACAATGTTATAGCAAATAAACATTTGCAAAATAGATAAATCTTATAGACTGAACTTGAAACATTTTATTATATTAAATTAGATTTATCTGAAGACAAAATGAATTGTAAAATTTGTTTCTTTGGTTTGCCAACATTTCAAACTCCACTCGTCTGGACGTCAAAAAACAGAAAATTACAAACCACTCCAGTCGATGCACAGCAATTTCAAATATGACTCGCATTGGCATTCAAGAACAAGAATTAATAAAGATCACTGGTCACAGCTATGCAACTTCCCTGAAACCCTATTTACAAATAAATGAAGAGCACCATTCGGAAATCCTGAATAAGTTCAGGAATACACCATGTACATCAACGAGTTCACTTCTTTTACAAACACGTCCAATATAACATCAACTGAACCACCAACCACTAAACATTCAAATTTGAAAATTTTACTTTCAATAATTATTTTTTTTTAATTATTCATGTTTATTTTTTATTTCATCATCGTTAATTAAAACTTTTCTTGTTTATTTCATCATCCCTAATTAAAACTTTTCTAACACTCGTTTATATTATTTAGGTTATGTTATAGCTTCTGCTATATGATATTATGAATAGTTACGTATCAGAGATTGTTTAATACTAAGATTTATTGAAAATCATCTTCAAGTGACGTTGATTACTGGGATCGGGATAATTGAAGTGGAATTCAACTGTTTTAATAAAAATGAAACTGAATCAACAAAGCCTTCTTGACCAGTAACCGTCCACAGAGTTCAATGAATATCCCATAGTTGGCACAACTGATACAAGAAAACATAATCATAAAACATTACTGCCATCTAGCGTAATGTTGAGATGGTACAATAATACATTTGAAGACAGTTGTATTTTCGTAAGGCAATTAATATTTTATTGTATTGGAGTACTTCGTTACTTCTAATCTTTATATACTTTCTTCTAATCGTGTAATAGTCAATTAAATCTCACTCGAGTTTTGATTTTCTCTAGATAAATGCCTCTGCTGCAAAAATCAGACTGGACTGATTATTATGATGCAATCACAAGCGCTTATATACTAAAATGACTACGACAATGCATTTTCTATTCGTGTGTATTGTATTTCGAAATGGAAAACACTTTCTTGTTGCTCTTCGATGAACAGAGATGAGACAGGTCTGCGAAGTGAATTATATAGCATCTAAATAATTTAAAATGGACAGTTATCTTGGCTTTATGAGATAAAACATTATAAATTATTATTACTATTATTATTATTAATGTTATTAATATTATTACTATTATTATTATTTTATTATTATTATTATTATTATTATTATTATTATTATTATTATTATTATTATTATTATTATTATTATTATTAAGGGTATAGAACATCAGTTATTCATAGATTTCCAAAAGGCATATGGCTCGGTTAAGAGGGAAGTAATATATGATATTCTTATTGAATTTGGTATTTCCAAGAAACTAGTTCGATTAATTAAAATGTGTCTCAGTGAAACATACAGCAGAGTCCGTATAGGTCAGCTTCTATCTGATGCTTTTCCAATTCACTGCGGGCTAAAGCAGGGAGATGCACTATCACCTTTACTTTTTAACTTCGCTATAGAATATGCCATTGGGAAAGTTCAGGATAACAGGCAGGGTTTGGAATTGAAAGGGTTACATCAGCTTCTTGTCTATGCGGATGACGTGAATATGTTAGGAGAAAATCCACAAACGGTTAGGGAAAACACGGAAATTTTACTTGAAGCAAGTAAAGCGATAGGTTTGGAAGTATATCCCGAAAAGACAAAGTATATGATTATGTCTCGTGACCAGAATATGGAAATATAAAAATTGGAGATTCATCCTTCGAAGGGGTGGAAAAATTCAAATATCTTGGAGCAACAGTAACAAATATAAATGACACTCGGGAGGAAATTAAACGTAGAATAAATATAGGAAATGCGTGTTATTATTCGGTTGAGAAGCTTTTATCATCTAGTCTGCTGTCAAAAAATCTGAAAGTTAGAATTTATAAAACAGTTATATTACCGGTTGTTCTGTATGGTTGTGAAACTTGGACTCTCACTCTGAGAGAGGAACATAGGTTAAGGCTGTTTGAGAATAAGGTGCTTAGGAAAATATTTGGGGCTAAGCGGGATGAAGTTACAGGAGAATGGAGAAAGTTACACAACACAGAACTGCACGCATTGTATTCTTCACCTGACATAATTAGGAACATTAAATCCAGACGTTTGAGATGGGCAGGGCATGTAGCACGTATGGGCGAATCCAGAAATGCATATAGAGTGTTAGTTGGGAGACCGGAGGGAAAAAGACCTTTAGGGAGGCCGAGACGTAGATGGGAGGATAATATTAAAATGGATTTGAGGGAGGTGGGGTGTGATGATAGAGACTGGATTAATCTTGCACAGGATAGGGACCGGTGGAGGGCTTATGTGAGGGCGGCAATGAACCTTCGGGTTCCTTAAATGCCATTTGTAAGTAAGTATTATTATTATTATTAGTATTATTATTATTATTAGCATTATTATTATTATTAGTATTATTATTATTACGTAATATAGGTTTTCTATTCAATTAAGTTACCCTATCGTCCCTTCCAACCTGCAGGGTTATTTCACTTCTAGCCTGTATATCATCTCAAAGGACACATTTTTATTCTCGCACAGTATATTGCAAATATCTGATTTTCCTTCGCTTGGTAATTATTTCGTATATTTTAAGTTAATCGAGTAATTCCGTATTAACTGAAGATATTATATTTGTTGAAAGGATCTCAGATATGGAACTGAAAGCTTACAGTGGTATTGGCTTTACGGACGAGCTATCTTCTTCCAGTAATAGTATTAAAATGTGAGAAACGAATAAGCATGGTCTGGAAGTATCTTCTTTGACAACTAATTAGCGAAACCTCTCACAGCACAGAAAGAAGACTAATTTCATCACTGCCTCCGGGCACCCAAACGTCTTAATTACACAAAAGATATCATAAATTCTTTATTCGCAATAATATTCATTGTTAAACAAATCTGGAAAGCAAAAAATACGTACAAGAAACCGTTTCGAATCAGCTCGCCGGCACCTATTTTATGCCTAGGGTTTTGAAGTAATTCAGAGCTCATCAGTTGAGAAGATGTGGTCTTTCCAGCAAAGCTCTCCATTTCTGGGATATCTCATTAAAAATTAATCACCATTGAGATGAAAAATTGTCGAAAAGAGGAAAGGAAATGAATGGAAGCTTATAAACCGTCTTTTGCTTCAGAGATCAAAGCAAATATTCGATATCTCTAACTCCATAACTCCAATTTCTCTGTAACTTTATGATATGAATCGATATTAACTACTCTTCGCTCAACCTCGGACAAAGGCCATACCGGAAGCTAAGCATTTTGTAATCCTAAGAATTCAGTTTTTAGATTCTCGCAAAAATAATACTAATAACATACAGAATGTCCCAACTTGATGTATACACTCTTTGAAATACTATTTTACAGCAAAGAAATGAGATAGAAATACGATTTTTGCTGTTTATGATTCAGAAGGCATTGGAAAGCATGGAAAGATGTTCATCTGTTTATAAAAAAATATGACGGTGCAATTACACTGAACAACAAACATTTTGCTCACACTTAAAACCAATGTGTCCCTTATGGCTTGATGTGCGCTGAATCCGAAAATGCATCTCTTTTCTTCGTATCACGTAAGGTTTTTAAGATATACTATGATTTCACTTTTCGATAAGCGCTTACCTAGGAAACATCTGGTGCGGGTTTGTGTATAAACCAAAATAAAAGCTAATGCATTTTATGACTTATTTCCGGATTCTTATGGTTGGTGGCATGTCTTTTTGTGCTTCTAAAGAATAAACAGATATTGGTCCCTTCTATTAAGTAAGTTCAAAGTGAGCTGTATTTTTTTTTATTTTAGTAGGTTATTTTACGACGCTTTATCAACATCTTAGGTTATTTAGCGTCTGAATGAGATGAAGGTGATGATGCCGGTGAAATGAGTCCGGGGTCCAGCACCGAAAGTTACCCAGCATTTGATCATATTGGGTTGAGGGAAAACCCCGGAAAATACATCAACCGGGTAACTTGTCCCGAGCGGGAATCGAACCCGGGCCACCTGGTTTCGCGGCCAGACGCGCTAACCGTTACTCCACAGGTGTGGACAGTGAGCTGTATGCAATGAACAAACAAGGGTGTGGTTTTCCGTATTTAAAGGAAAAGTTTACCAGTATGAGTGAAGGCAAATTAAAAGAGGACATTTTCATCGGTCCACAAATTCACAAAGTTATGACTGACCCTTTGTTTGAGGAAAAACCTTCTGTTACAGAAAGAATAGCATGGCGTGCTTTCAAAGACGTTTACTCAAATTTCCTTGGAAATTCTAAGGTAGACGACTACATAGAACTTGTTGTGGAAATCATGTTAAGTGCATATGATAAAATGGAGTGTAATATGTATCTCAAAATACACTTTTTACATTCTCATTTGGATTTCTTTCCTCTTAATTTTGGAGCGGTAAGCGACGAACATGGGGAAAGATTTCATCAAGAAATATCTGAAATGGAAAGGTGATATAAATGAAGATCATCCAGCATGCTTGCAGACTATAGTTGGTTCCTTGTAAAATACAGTCCTGGGTCTAGTTATAAACAGAAGTCATCCAGAAAATTATTTTAGATATAAGTTCAAATTCCGAAATTTTTCTCATTATACGCATGAACTATTTTTCACTGTTGTTGTGTTTTAAACTATGTAACATCATTTTTGTATCCAGTACACATTCTTTAAGTATTATGAGGCATTTTGAATCCCTAGTGTGTTGTAATATTAACAGTAGCAGTGAATTTTTTTCTATAAAAAATTCAATTAATTTTCCCCGGAAAATGGTACGTGATGGGGCAATTTGGATTTTAAATTCTGATTTAGGGCATACATATTAGTAATATTCACCTATTCTTATTTCGGAGCAAGACAAAAAATAAAAATTTGTTGTTCAGTGTTATCATTCGATGAACATAAAAATCATAAATGTGTGAATTTCACAAATTTCAGAGTGGTATAACGTATAACAATTGAGTCATATAGGCATATATACAGGAGCCTGGCTCTTACGGTAGTGGCTAGAAACATTTTTGTTTTATAATTTTAATTTGTACTCACTAGCTAGCTAGTTAAATATTCTTTTACCAATACAACAATTCGCAATCTGTGCCTTGTCTTTTTTCTTGCACTGCACTTAAAATGATGTCCAATTTCGGGGATATGTGGTTGTTGTAGCATTCATAAATGGTGAGTCGTATTATATCTCGTCCGAAATCAAGTTTCTTGAATTTCGTAACTGTTTGTAATACAGTCTGAGTTTTCTTTGAGGATGCAAAGAACCGAATAAATATTGCAAATAGTGCATTTGTCCAGTTGTACCCAATATGGAAATCTTATATTATATCTAGATCTACAAAAATTAAAATCTTTAACAGTAATGTGAAATGAGTCTTATTATATGGCTGTGAGACATGGAAAACAAGTAAAATTATACAAAATAAACTGCAAACATTTGTTAATAGATGTTTACGAAGAATTAGATGGCCAGATATAATCACAAACTCAGAACTATGGAAGATAACAAATCAGAAAGAAATCACAATAGAAATCAAAAGACGAAAGTGGAATTGGATAGGGCACACAATCAGGAAAGAAGATGGAGCAGTAGAAAGAATGGCTTTGGATTCGAACCCCCAGGGTAGTAGAACAAGAGGAAGGGCAAAAAATACATGGAAGAGAACAGTTTTGGAGGAAATTGCTAGGGAGGGGAAAACATGGAGTGAAGTGAAGAAGTTGGCTACAAATAGGGTTCCGATGGAGGCACTTTGTGAATGACCTATGCTCCTCATGAGGAGATACAGGAGTTTTGATTGATTTGATTGTTAATATTTGTACTGTACTGTAGTTAGCTATTTTCCTTAATATTTACAGTTCATGTTACCTCAATTGAGTCTTCCACCACTCCTCCCAGACAAGATATAGGCTACTCGCAACGCACACATTTTACAAGCAACGGGACATTTTCCCGAGCTCTACTCATCATGCACAAAGAATGTTCCTTACACTGTCTTTTACAGCATAACTTCAAACATGATGGGTGCCATTCCTTTTCTAGTTAGATGAAGCTATTTCTTCCTCAAGTGAATATGAAATTTGGTACATGTGAATCAAATTACGTAACAATTATTTCTTTTATATAGGCCGAAAGAGAAGTTTTAGGTACGAGTTGATGGCTCGGAAGAAATTTCGAAGAAAAGAAAAAAAGAATTTTGTGTTAAAAATAGAGACAGAACATAACAATTATTACAAAGAAGTAAAGAGCTTTCTATTAGCATACCATTTATGCAGATACAGAAAATAAATTAAATGATTGATTAAATAGCGATCTTACTCGTGTTAATTATGTAAGCATGTGCGGCTTACAGCTGTTTCGGTGCTTCATCACACCATCCTCAGAGCCTACTAGATCTCGGAGCTATCTCAACTTCGCTGCCTGTTGTGTGGGTGCGTTCGTGTGATGAAGAGTTGTGTCAAATAGTGTGTGTGTTTTGAAATTGATCTGTGTGTTGAGAATTTGACTGGGGTATGTTTTAGTGTGTCTGTATATTTCATATTGTTCTAGTGTGTTGAGTTTTTGGTTTTGGGGTTGTATGTGTAGGATTTCCATGTCTGTATTTATGTTATTGTATGTGTGGTTAGCATTGGTTATGTGTTCGGCATATGTAGATATATTGTGTCCTCTGGTTATTGCAGTACTGTTCTCCAACCAGGAGATCAACCGTGAAAGGAATGTGCTTACTATTGCGTCATCTATTGGAACGAAGTAGATAGATAATATTACCGTTATAACCATGCGCTCTCTGCATTTGTTATTTCCTGTACGGAGAGATTAAAAGACCAGGGGCCGTATTCATAGACTTTTTAGAGCGGTCTTTCGGTGGATGATCAGCGTTTTTCGTATTCATAAACCAGTGTTAGCGATAGGAAATGATTTCAATTCTGTACTAGTAACCAGTGGATAGCCGGGGCTAGCTTAGTACGCTCGTAGCGCGTGCTGCGAAATGTCTATGAATAGCATCCCAGGAGATTAACAGTGATCTAATTTTGTAGCTAGGGTAGTATCAATATGTGTGCATCAATGTTATTGTTTGCGCTGTGAGAGCTAGCCAATACAGATACGAGTACCCACGTGAGTGACCTTATGACATCAACATTCATTCACAGCATTACCCCGCTTCGTCTCATTCCCCAAAGACTTTCTCGTGGTTGGAGTACAGTAATGTGTTCTTTGTATCGAGTTTGGAATGATCTGCCTGTCTGTCCAATGTAGAAACTGTCGCAACTATTGCATGTGAGTTTGTATACGCCTGTGTGGTTGTATTTATTTGCTTGTGTTGTGTGTTGAGATGTCTTTGTAGTGTGTTTTCTGTTCTGTATGCTATGTTGTATTTCTGTTTTCTGAATGAGGATGCGATCTTGTGTGTGTTTTTGTTTTCGTATGTTAGTGTGACGTATTTCTTGTGTTCTTGTGTTTGTGTTGTGTTTTGTGTTTGTTGTGTTTTTGTTTTGTCTTCCTTATGATGTTGTTATGATGTCGTATATTACATAATTAACATCAGTAGCGTCTGGCCGCGAAACCAGGTGGTCCGGGTTCGATTCCCGGTCGGAGAATAACCTGGTTGAGGTTTTTTTCATAGATTTTCCCTCAACCCAATATGAGCAAATGCTGGGTAACTTTCGGTGTTGGATCCAGGATTCATTTCACCGGCAATATCACCATCTCATTCAGACGCTAAATAACCAGAGATGTTGATAAAGCGTAATAAAATAATCTACTAAAATAAATAAAACACGAGTGAGATCGCCATTTAATCAATTATTTATATTCAAGTGTTAAAAGTAGTGTACGAAAGATTCAACATGGAAAATAAATTACTTACTTACTTACAAATGGCTTTTAAGGAACCCGAAGGTTCATTGCCGCCCTCACATAAGCCCGCCAGCGGTCCCTATCCTGTGCAAGATTAATCCAGTCTCTATCATCATACCCCACCTCCCTCAAATCCATTTTAATATTATCCTCCCATCTACGTCTCGGCCTCCCTAAAGGTCTTTTTCCCTCCGGTCTCCCAACTAACAATCTATATGCATTTGTGGATTCGCCCATGCGTGCTACATGCCCTGCCCATCTCAAACGTCTGGATTTAATGTTCCTAATCATGTTAGGTGAACAATACAATGCGTGCAGTTCTGTGTTGTGTAACTTTCTCCATTCTCCTGTAACTTCATCCCGCTTAGCCCCAAATATTTTCCTTACCACCTTATTCTCAAACACCCTGAACCTATGTTCCTCTCTCAGAGTGAGAGTCCAAGTTTCACAACCATACAGAAGAACCGGTAATGTAACTGTTTTATAAATTCTAACTTTCAGATTTTTGGACAGCAGACTGGATGATAAGAGCTTCTCAACCGAATAATAACAGGCATTTCCCATATTTATTCTGCGTTTAATTTCCTCCCGAGTGTCATTTATATTTGTTACTGTTGCTCCAAGATATTTGAATTTTTCCACCTCTTCGAAGGATAAATCTCCAATTTTTATATTTCTGGAAAATAAATTATAATTATTAAATATCTGTAATCGAAACATGACCATAGAGGTAAATTATGCATATTTCAATCAGATATTAATTTTATTCCCGACGAAATTAACTTGTTTACAGCGCCCATGGAACCCGATACTACCGGCGGCCGTCAAGCGTGGCCTCACCTCTGAATGTTTTTGTAGAGCATCCTTGGTGAGAACATGCGCTCTCAAGACATTTACGGAATGGGGGCAAGGTCTGTTATTGCGAAACGCTGTAAATTGTAGCACTGAGTGAGTATTGCCGGCGTTCCCGATCCTTGACTCACACGGCGCTCGGATTGCGATGCATCATCCGTCACACGTGCGGAGAGAATGCGCAATCCATTCCGCTGACTGCCGTCCACCAAGCATTCAATACAAATTAATGTCATATATTTATGTTACGGTACAGTTCTAGAAAACAGACATAACCTACGTCTTCGTGTTCTCTTGTAGGAGTCATGAGACGGGTACAAAAGGAATAAACTTGTAAATAAATAAAAATGAAAAAATATATAAATAAAAAAATAAACAGAACACAAACAAACGGAAAGTAAACAAAAATATTTAGTAGACATTGCAACTGAACATCACTTAAGATGGAAAAAACAAATGACATACTTATGTAACAGATGGCGTAGAACTACATATAAATGTATTAGCCTAGGTTCAATTTTACAAATTTATGATTTACGAATGATCTACTTAACTTTATTAAGCCCGCCATTGATCCCTATCCTGACCAAGATTAATCCATTCTCTATCATCATATCCCACCTCCCTCAAATCCATTTTAATATTATCTTCCCATCTACGTCTCGGTCTCCCCAAAGGTCTTTTTCCCTCCGGCCTCCCAACTAACACTCTATATGCATTTCAGGATTCGCCCATACGTGCTATATACCCTGCCCATCTCAAACGTCTGGATTTAATGTTCCTAATTATGTTAGGTGAAGAATACAATCCGTGCAGTTCTGCGTTGTGTAACTTTCTACATTCTCCTGTAACTTCATCCCTCTTAGCCCCAAATATTTTCCTAAGCACCTTATTCTCAAACACCCTTAACCTATGTTGCTCTCTCAAAGTGAGAGTCCAAGTTACACAACCATAAAGAACAACCGGTAATATAACTGTTTTATAAATTCTAACTTTCAGATTTTTTGACAGCAGACTGGATGATAAAAGCTTCTCAACCGAATAATAACAGACATTTCCCATATTTATTCTGTGTTTAATTTCCTCCCGAGTATCATTTATATTTGTTACTGTTGCTCCCAGGTATTTGAATTTTTCCACCTCTTCAAAAGATAAATTTCCAATTTTTATATTCCCATTTGGTACAATATTCTCGTCACGAGACATAATCATATACTTCGTCTTTTCGGGATTTACTTCCAAACCTATCTCTTTACTTGCTTCAAGTAAAATTTCCGTGTTTTCCCTAATCGTTTGTGGATTTTCTCCTAACATATTCACGTCATCTGCATACACAAGCAGTTGATGTAACCCGTTCAATTGCAAACCCTCTGTGTTATCCTGGACTTTCCTAATGGCATATTCTAGAGCGAAGTTAAAAAGTAAAGGTGATAGTTCATCATACATATATTATTGAATTAATTCCATATGTTAGCGATAATCTTTCAATTTTAATATTAAGAAATGATATTCGTTGCTAAGATACGAGACAAAGAAATTATTTTAACATTCGGCTTATAGACTTAGCAAATCACACAAGGGGTATAGTAACTATTAAGAAATATTTCTTAAGGTTGCAAGTACGTTTCCTTCTGATATTTTTAATTTGAATGAATCTGCTCTCTAATCATTCATCTCTCGTTTAATTTCAATGCCGTTCTATATTATTGATCAATTTCTAAATGTGCAATTCATTTGTAACTGTGTTTTATTTTGACTTTCTTTATACATTTATAGACTGATATAATATGTTACATACAAAATGCAATTTTTTTGCGACCAATAAAGACAAAATTTATAAATCGGTTGTTAGATAGGTACTTACATATATCTAGAAAACGTAGCGGGTATCATCAGAAACTAGACCATACCTGAAACAAATAAAAACATATGGGTAATGAAAAGAAATAAACGGTAAAAAAAACTTGGAGACACTTTTAAAAATAAGTACAAGATACGAAGTACCGAGCAGGGAGGTGATATGATTACTACCCCTGTCTTGTATTCTGGAGTGATATTTGCGTCTCTCTCTGTTCACCTCTACAGGGTGAACAATAAGTAATGTTATTAATTTCAAGGGGTTATTCTTTGAGATATTTCAAACAAAAATGTGTAATACAATTTATTTTGATCGTTTTTACTTTCTTTTCGAGAAAAATAATTATATGAAACATTTCATAACATGTTTTAGGAAAAATATTTAATTTTCTCCCGACATGCTCAGTCAATTTAAGAGAGCAATGTATTATGGTGATGAATGTTTGAAAGAATTTTAGTTTGTCCTTCAAATGTGCAGAAATTTGTTCGCAACAAATATAACTTTTCGTTGTGCAAAGGAATTTTAAAACTTGATGCACCTTGACAACCCTGTAAAAGTTATTGCCTTTTGGAGAGATGCGGCTCGCATAATGCGAGAAATGACGAGACAACTAGAAATGTAAACGTAACACACATAATTACTTTTAAGAGAAATTTGATTTTTTGTGTGTAATTTTTCCGGTTACTACTTTAAAAATTAAAAAGGAAGGGAGCTATATCTAATAGGCTGAAGAAAATGCTTGTAGTATTTATTTATTTATTTATTCTGGTGTAGTTAAGGCCATCAGGCCTTCTCTTCCACAACACCAGGAATACAAATACAATAACAGAAATAAAAAGGAAAAAAAACACTATAAACGAAGTAAAGTCACACAAAAATATACACAGGTTGCAGTCACACAAACTTTAAATGAGTGATTAAGTATAATTAATTGTATCCTAATTAACTAACGTAAACAAGAAACTTGCGATTTTAATCTGGAGTAAAAAAAAACACAAATCGACACTTCTAGCAATATCTAAAAAGCATTAAACAAGACAAAATTTTCCAATTTAATTTTGAATTGTGATAAAGTCCGGCAGTCCCTGACATCATTAGGTAGCGAATTCCAGAGACGAGGTATTTCTACAGTGTATGAGGATGAGTATAGAGACGTTCTATGATGAGGGATAGAAAGAAGTGCTTGATGTCGGTTTCGAAGAGTTGTATGAAATTGAAAGCGCGATAAGAGATAATTCGGAGTAGAAGTATGCATGATTCTAAATAGAAGAGACAGTGAATGTATTGTTCTTCGTTCCTTCAGACGCACCCATGAAAGTAACTGGAGGGAAGGTGTTATATGGTCAAATTTACGAGTATTGCAGATGAATCGTATGCACACATTATGAACACGTTGTAGTCTCTCAGCTAAGAGTGAACTTACATTAGTTAGTAAGGAATCGCAATAATCAAAATGGGGCATTACAAGCGTCTGAATAAGATTCTTTTTTAGACTAAGTGGTAGAAATTCTTTCATATGAAACAAAGAGTGAAGTTGAGAAAATATTTTTTTGCAAATGTGTGTTACTTGGGTGTTCCAATTTAGATCGCTATCCATAAAAATGCCAAGATTTTTAACTGTTTCACTGTATTTAACAATAATCCCATTCAATGTTATATGTGGTATAGTACCACTATCAAGAGTACTTCGTAGACGATTATGTCCCATTACGATTGCTTGCGACTTCTCTGGATTTAACCTTAATCCAAATTTGTGTGACCACAGTGAAATCGAATTTAAGTCTTCGTTTATTTTATTTACTGCGTCACTAGTCTCATCAGGGTGGAAATGCAAATAAATTTGCAAGTCGTCAGCATACATATGGTATCTGCAGTGTTTTATCATTTTAGTCACGTCATTAATATAAATCATGAAGAGTAAAGGTCCGAGAACTGATCCTTGTTGAATTCCAGATTTCACGACACACCATCTTGAAGAATAATCGCATGCAATGACACATTGTTGACGTTCGCGAAGGTAGGATTCAAACCAAGTAACAGAACTTTCAGAAAGATGCAGAAGTCTTAATTTACATAATAGAAGGTCCGTGTCAACTGTATCAAATGCCTTACTGAAGTACTACAAACGGAGATTTTTAAAATCATTAATTAGAGTTCTATAACGGAAAATAAGCTTTTCTTGTTGTCTGTGTTCATCGAATATTTAATTAAAATTAAATCGAAGACTTTAAAAATAATATTTTTTTAATTTATTTCTTTTAACGTAAAATAAACATATTGTATGTTTATTTTTTCCTTTAGAGTTTTAAATGAATTAAAATTCTGTTTTTATAACGTGACATAAGCATCAATATTGTTTACGTTCTCTATAATATTCAATTGAAATGGAGGAGTATAAATATGTCTTAATCTTTTCAATTTAGTTTCAGATAAGCGTTTTGCGTTTTCTGAACATTAAAATTATTAGACTGTAATTTTAAATTTTCCAAGATTTTATTTTACGTGAAATGAGCAATATTCAAACACAAAAATTAAACGGTATATCGTCTGTATTTTTTCTTACGAGTTTAAAAACAATGTACTGTACGTGGCAATGACCTTCAACTTCCCTGTTCATAATAAGTCAAGTGAATGGGTTGGTCAGAGCAAGACAGCCATATATGCCTGCTGATTACACAGTGTTGCACGATCTCGTAATTCATGTATTTTAAAACGCACACTTTTCTGGAAAACTATTCAAAATACAGCAAAATGTCATATGACTTTTTTTTGTTACTTTTTACTAAAGGAATCATCCACCACAATGTCATTACTTACGGTCCACCCTGTATATAGGGATATACGCAAAGCTCGGATCTTGGGGACTTGTGTGTCGTGTGCTTGAGTAAGGTTACAGGCATAACGTACACAAAGCTCACGCTGCAAGTGCTCAGGGACAGTCGTTTGTACTAAGAAAGTGGTCACATCGAATGGCAAGAAGACGAACGAATAAACTGTGTCACGTCGAAGCCAATGACATTAAGAGAATTACAGGTAAACGGTCTGTTTGAGGAATTAGAAAATACGTGTTATTCGAATGGGTGTTACGGAAGTTTGAAAATGCATTTCTTAAATTTTAGGTACAGAATTTCGTGGAGGAATTCTGAGGAGATACATTATTTTCTTCTAATGCAGAGTTTATATCTTGTAAGTTGTACCACACATAAACTAGAGCTGGAAACGGGCATTCATTGAAAGACATTGCAGTCCTTTAAATTGATGGAGAATTTGTCCATAGCCATGGATCAAGTCGTAGAGGGACCTTCCCTAGTAGTGATACACTAATTGAAAACTATTTGCGAGAAAAATTTAGGATATACTTATCTTTCTCAGATACGAGATCTGCTGAAAATCGAACAGGAAACAGTGACAGTGAAATATTCAGTATTTTATTTAGGCCCAAGACTTTATAATAACATTTCAAACCATTTTCCAAATTTGAAATTTTTTAAAATTGAAACTTTTAAAAAAGAATTTTGTAAAATTATCCATGATATATAATATAACAAATGTACTTTTTTTACCTTTTATTTCTATCGACTATATTCATGTTTTTATTGAATATCACTGGCTTCTGTCGGATTGTCAATTTATATTAAATGTGTATTTTTCTCTCGTTTTCCCTTTCTTCTTTATTCTTGCTCTTGTGTTGTACTTATTGGTTTGAATTAAGTTAATTACTGTATTTAGTAAACTGTCCTTGTAAATTTTATGTTATATTATTCACTAAGACCACACCATACACGAGCCTGACTCTTACGGTAGTGGCTAGATACATTTTTATTTTATAAATGCAATTTGTACTCACTAGGTAGCTAGTTAAAATAAATAAAATAAAAAAAAATTAAAGTTTGCTCCCGTCACTTCATGTGACGTGGAAATAAGTTCCCTTCGTTTCAAATCATGTTTAACTAACAGACGAAGAATTTATGGGTTCGAAAATCTTCGAATGCATGTAGTCATACACTGTAATGAAATGTACAGAGCAGAACTGTAAATTTGATGTATTTTGCATGTTTATTTATATATATGCTATAAAATTACGTGTTTCAACCTATCATAATATTATCATTATGTTGTTTCAGCCAGGAACCACTTTTATAGCAGACCTGACTGTACCTCCGTGCTGGAAGCGGGAGTTTGTTGACATTGAAGTCCGGTCGCTTAGCCACGTTCAAAGACACAAGTCCCCAACTTCCGAGCTTTGGATATACGGTATGCGCCAAAATATACAGTACTGCATTTCGCGCAGCCCGTATGCGCATGCCTGTGTGTCTGCGTGTTGTTGCATCACCATTATGTATTGCTAGTTGTGTAACGAACGTTGTGCTGTGTGGTTGGAATTGAAAATAGGTCTCGCGACGGAGGAAAAAGTGTTCATAGTGGAGTATTATTTTCGCTCTACGGAAATAATTATCAAAGCGGGCCGAGTTTAAAGTTGGTGGCGCAACAATATCGTGAACACTTTAATCAGCCGGCACCAAGCAACACAGTTATGCTGTCTTACTTTCTTATTGGCTTTTAAGGAACCCGGAGGTTCATTTCCGCCCTCACATAAGCCCGCCATTGGTCCCTATCCTGTGCAAGATTAATCCAGTCTCTATCAACATATCCCACCTCCCTCAAATCCATTTTAATATTAAGTTATGCTGTGTATCGTTACAAAATTTCGTCGTACGGGTAGTGTATAGTGTCAACGGAAGGGAAGATCTGGTAGGCCAGTAAACAGTGTTCTAGGTCCGTATTTCATTGAGGAGGATGATGGTATACCTCTTACCGTTACCCAGAAACGTTATAGGAACATGGTGGTCAGGCAATTTATTCAGGATCTAAGAAGGTTTTGTCGTGCCAGGAAAATTCAGATGAATAGATTGTGGTTCCAACAAGACGGGGCGACCTGCCACAGCGCTTGACAGTCTCTGGCTATGCTGCAAGAAACCTTTCCAGGACTGAGTTCCCCTACCCATCACATTCCCCCGATATTAAACCACCTGATGCTTACGTGTGGGGAATGTTAAAGGAGAACATTTTCAACTGTAATGATCCACCCTGCAGCAACCTATGTTCCAGAATATGTTTCAAAATCTGCGTGATCGTTATGAACAGTCTATAGCGCAAGGGACCACATTTTGAACATTTACATTATCATCCCGACAACTAACAACAACAAATAACAGTAACATATTGTTCCAGTACTGTATATTTTGGCGCATACTGTATAAAATATGCATAGTACAAAATACATATAATCTAAAACCCAGTTTCCTTTAATTAGATTCATCTAAGACCGGTTACAGCTTAGGTAAGTGTTCATTTTGATTGGTCAGTTTTTAGAAATTGAAATTAGCAGAAAAGTTTATAAGAGATTCGATCATAATAGAGTAATGAGCAAATGGTGGGTAACTTTCGGTGTCGGACCCCGGACTCATTTCACCGGCATTATCACCTTCATCTCATTCAGACGCTAAATAACCTAATATGTTTAAAAAGCGTCGTAAACTAATACTAAAAAAATAAAAATTCATAGAGTAGTATAGGAACCTACGTAGTTACACTAAGTTACTGTATTCATGGTGGGTAAATGTTTTGTGCGAGAAGAGAAGAGGTGCACTCACTTTTTACATTAAAAATTAAATCAAAATAAGTAGCTTAAACTCAATGCTCTTGCTTTCTGTAAATAACAATGAACGACAATGTTAGTTTGGTTTGATTACACTAAATTGCATTAAATATTAATATTTTCAATAACAGTCATTAGCTACTTGGACTATTTTTTCTTAGCTGCCTTAGGGCCACGAAATAAAACGTTTCTTAATCACTGATTAATAGGCCTACTGAAGAATTTCTGATTAAAAACCTTACTTTTTGGATAATTAATTAGATCGTCAGGAAGTGAATACAGGAAAATAAAAACACTGAAAACAACAACACACAAATATATTCGACCTCAGTCTATATCTGTAACCAAGGAATGAGAGGTTGCGCATGCGCGGTGTCTGAAATGATCCATCATAAATCCGATATAACACGACGAGATGGACTTCATCCGGTTGTCTTTTGCTGAGGGCTGCCAACGGCTGCTATTATGCTCGAACACACAAATCTAAGTTACTTTTATTCGACTGCAATAGCTTTACAACGTAATTCCTGTATTTACCTCAATAAATGTCACTTCCCACTCTAATTCAATTATTCCGTGATTCGAAAACATTAATTCCTGCGTAACGACAAATGACTTTCAATCACCGAACAGCAGCAAAACAAAAGAATCTCGTTCTACATAGTTACGGCATGCAATATATCAATCATAACATGCCTTGGCACGGAAATAAATCGTAGAATATGCCGCAACACAATAAATTAAACATTATTTCGTTGTGCTGAAAGTCAGGAACATCAATAACGTAGGTTCTATCACGAGGAATTATATTTAGGCGGATAATGAATAATAAATAAATAAAATAAAAACATAATATATCAATACATTTTTCTATTTTGTACACGGGATTAACTACGTTCAATTTTTCTCTAATGTTTCAACTGCGTACATTTCCTTCAAGTAAAATTTCTAATTATTCTTCAAATTATTTGCCAATACGACAATAATGTATAAATGTACAATGTTAAGAGCATTATTACAGGGACATCATTTTATTTTTACTAACATTTTTAATATTAACCTGGCTATATCTTTGGAATAAAGGTCTAGAACCGGAAACACCGGTAGTGAAAGGTAAAAAAGAACGAGATGCTAGGTAAGAGGGTGTGGAGGTGTGGATGATTTTAAATAGTAATAAGAGGGAATTCAAGACAACAATTCTAGTGATGATGTTACATGATCGAATTTTCTAATTTTATGCCCACATTTAAATTAAAAATGTAAATAGTAAAACTAAATAATAAATTCGAATTTAAATCTAAATTCTATGTTGGTGGCCAAAATTTCGAACACTTTTTGTGAGATACAAAATAGGCTACGAACGAACGATGAAAAAGAAGAAGAAGAATCTCCAAAATGTAACCTTCCAATAAATATTATAATTTCTATTGAAACTTACTAGGTGCTTTAGTAAACAATTTAGTGGACTTACTTGTTTTAGAACACCCTGTATTTCCATCCTCCAAATGGAAGCCTCTCATCACCATTGAAAACACAAAGAAATTACACACAGATCTACTCAGATGACCCCATTAGCAGCCAGTCTAAACATTAACAGGCCCGATATTTGGCTACCACTCAAAGACGGAGTTACTTAACTTCTGGAAAATCTCTCGTTGACTAACTCCATCTTTCACTGGATAATAATCCCTCGATCCGTTGGACGGTAACAGTCTCTATTGTTCCTGTTAAACAGTCATTCGTCAGCTATTCTGTTTGACTCATTTTATTTACTTGCAATCAGTGGCGTCACTTCAGTTTTTGCTTCGAAATGAGGAGCGAGAATATTTAGAGAAGACCTTACAGGGCAGACGTCGGCAAATATACCATTTACATAATTATATTACGTAGTACATTTAGAACAAGTAACACGCGACTTTTCAACCCCCACCCTGTACCGACAGGGTTTGTTGACATGGTTCAATATGATCACTGGAGTAGTTACCAGCGACTGCTTAATAAAAAGAACGAAGTAAGTAAATCAAAGAAGGCGAAGAACACTTTTGTAGGAAATGTATAATGAAATACATCCAATGAATATATATAGTCCATGTATTGTGGGTCCCTATCACCACGGCATGGCACGTCCTCAGGTTGCGGATAGAGAAGACGGCCTCCAGATATTTATTTTTTATTTATTTACTTACTTACTTATTTACTTATTTATTTATTTAATTAACCTGGTAGAGATAAGGCCATCAGGCCTTCTCTTCCCTTCTACCAGGGGATTACAACTACAATATTAAGAATACAATTACAGTTAATATTAAATTTACAAATACAATAAAAATCAAAGTGCTAAAAGATTAACTGATTAATAAAAGCTAGACAGTTTATTGTAAAAGTTAAGAAGAGAGAAACTTTTTTTTATTAATTAAGTAAAAATTAAACCTAGGCTACTCTACGCAGTAAGAAAATGCTTAATAACCTTGCTTTTGAACTCTACTAAATTCCGACAGTCTCTGATGTCACTGGGTAGGGTATTCCACAAGCGCGAGAGCGAGATTGTGTATGATGATGAATACGATGATGTCTTATGTGTTGGTATGGCTAGTATGCGGCTATTTTGCGTGCGTGTGAAGAGATTATGATATGATGACAGGTAACTGAAACGGGAGGCAAGGTAGGTAGAGATATGAAGGGTAGCTGCGAATATATGGGGTCATCAGTGTGATTTTAGGTAATTGATCGACTATTCATCATTTTTTGTATTCGGTAGATATTGGAGAAAAAATGGGACTATAAGGGCACAGTACATCAGTTATTCATAGATTTCAAAAAGGCATATGACTCGGTTAAGAGAGAAGTTTTATATAATATTGTTTTTGAATTTGGTATTCATAAGAAACTAGTTAGATCAATTAAAATGTGTCTTAGTGAAACGTACAGCAGTGTCTCCGTATAGGACAGTTTCTATCTGATGCTTTTCCAATTCACTGTGGGCTAAAGCAAGGAGATGCACTATCACCTTTACTTTTTAACTTCGATCTAGAATATGACATTAGGAAAGTTCCGGATAACACAGAGGGTTTGGAATTGAATGGGTTACATCAGCTGCTTGTTTATGCGGATGACGTGAATATGTTAGGAGAAAATCTACAAACTTTTTGGGAAAGCACGGGAAATTTAATTGAAGCCAGTAAAGAGATATGCTTGGAAGTAAATCCCGAAAAGACAAAGGATATGATTATGTCTTGTGACGAGAATATTGTACGAAATGGAAATATAAAAATTGGAAATTTATCCTTTGAAGAGATGAAAAAATTCGAGTATCTGGGAGCAACAGTAATAAATATAAATGACATTCGAGAGGAAATTAAACGGAGAATAAATATTGGAAATGCCTACTATTATTCGGTTGAGAAGTTTTTGTCATCTAGTCTGCTCTCAAACAAACTGAAAGCTAGAATTTACAAAACAGTTATACTACCGGTTCTTCTGTATGGTTGTGAAACTTGGACTCTCAGTTTGAGAGAGAAACAGAGGTTAAGGGTGTTCGAGAATAAGGTGCTTAGAAAAATATTTGGGGCTAAGAGGGATGAAGTTACAAGAGAATGAAGAACTGCACGCATTGTATTCTTCACCTGACGTAATTGGGAACATTAAATCCAGACGCTTGAGAAAATGGCAGTTCATGTAGCACGTACAGTATGGGCGAGTCCAGAAATGCATATAGAGTGTTAGTTGGGAGAGCGGAGGGAAAAAGACCTTTGGACAGGCCGAGACGTAGATGGGATAATAATATGAAAATAAAATAAAAATATAAAAATGGAGGTGGGATATGATGGTAGGGACTGGATTAATCTTGCTCAGGATAGGGACCGATGGCGGGATTATGACAGGGAGGCAATGGACCTCCGGATTCTCTAAAAGCCATTTTTGAGTAAATAAGAAAATATATCGTGTCCCGCGTTAAGAAGTGAGTGGTAGAAGTCCTCATGGAAAAACAACTTCTCTTATGAAATTTCGTCTAGTGTATGGGACATGTGCCCACCCAGCATCATGATGAATTTGGGGAGTTTCGTTAGATGGCGAAATTCGAAACGACAAGGCGGAATCATTGTGTTAACCGTTATACTAATATGATAAAACACTGCAGGTACTATATGTATGCTGACGACTTGCCAATTTATTTGCATTTCCACCCAGACGAGACTAGTGACGCAGTAAACAAAATAAACGAAGACTTGAATTCGATTTCATTGTGGGCACACATATTTGGATTAAGGTTAAATGCAGAGAAATCGCAAGCAATCGTAATGGGACATAATCGTCTACGAAGCACTCTTGATAGTAGTACTATACCACATATAATAGTGAATGGGATTATTGTTAAATACAGTGAAACAGTTCAAAATCTTGGCATTTTTATGGATAGCGATCTAAATTGGAACACTCAAGTAACACACATTTGCAAAAAAAAAAAAATATATATATATATATATATATATATATATTTTTTTTTTTTTTCCTCAATTTCACTCCTTGTTTCATATGAAAGAATTTCTACCGCTTAGTCTAAAAAAGAATCTTATTCAGACGCTTGTAATGCCCCATTTTGATTATTGCGATTCCTTGCTAACTAATGTAAGTTCACTCTTAGCTGAGAGACTACAGCGTGTTCATAATGTGTGCATACGATTCATCTGCAATACCCGTAAGTTTGACCATATAGCACCTTCCCTCCAGTTACTTTCATGGGTGCGTCTGAAGGAACGAAGAACAATACATTCACTGTCTCTTCTGTTTAGAATCATGTATACCTACTTCTATTCCGAATTATCTGTTATCGCGCTTTCAATTTCTTACAACTCTTCGAAACCGACATCAAGCACTTCTTTCTATCTCTCATCATAGAACGTCTTTATACTCATCTTCCTATACTGTAGAAATACCTCGCCTCTAGAATTCGTTACCTAATGACGTCAGGGACTGCCGGACTTTATCACAATTCAAAATTAAATTGGAAAATTTTGTCTTAGTTAATGTTTTTTTAGGTATTGCTAGAAGTATTGATTTGTGTTTTTTTTTTCCTTTTTCTTTTTTAATCTAGATTAAAACTACAAGTTTCTTGTTTATGTTAGTTAATTAGTTAGGGTACAATTAATTATGATACTTAATCATTTAAAGTTTGTGTTACTGCAACCTGTGTATATTTTTTTGTGGCTTTACTTTGTTTATAGTGTTTTTCTCTCTCTCTTTATTTCTTGTGTAGCTTTATTTTGTATATATAGTGTATTTTTTTCTGTTTATTTCTATTATTGTATTTGTATTCCTGGTGTTTTGGAAGAGAAGGCCTGATGGCCTTAACTACACCAGAATAAATAAATAAATACTTGTTGGATGATCGTTCACCTCGCTTCGGCACATGGATGTGAGGCCAAGTGGTCGATCTGGGCCTTTATGGTCTGTAGCGCCACGGATTATAAATATATTGTAGACGATTTCGAAGAGCCATCAATCCTTCGAGAGCATGTTCAATCACTATATTGAAAAAATCAGCAGAAGTCCAAAGTAATGTGGAATCCGCTTCTAAGAGCTATAACATTCTTTGGTGTCCCATAGCATGACCTTCGTGATAACCAGATGGGCAGCACTAATAACAGAAACCATATCCCCTGCACACGACATCGTCTGCACACGCGAACACTTTTCACGCACACATTTATAGCACAGACATATCGTACACTCACAAGGACAAATTAATCGTAAATATCGGAATAGAACTAGATTATAATACCACAGTCTAGTATATACAGTCGCGAAGCTCAATACGTAGTAAATATGCAAACATTAGATAGTTGCTCACCACTAGGATCGCTAATATCGCCTCATTAGAGGCAATGCAAATAGTACCTTGACAGTCTATTGTTTCTAGCACTCTCAAAACTCAAGCTTCGTGAATGTATATAGTAGATTGTGATAATACTCTACATTATTGCATGCTTCGCTTGTTTCATAATTTTGGCTAGTAACTAACTAGTAGGCCGCATGGAAGGAAACAAAACACCAACGATAAATATTAATTCAGGCGGCCGTGAACATATGAAAACAATCACGTTCGCGACTGCGAAGTATGAAAAATGTGATATGCAAGACGTAAGAAAGAAATCTCCAGATTAGTAAACGCATGTAAATTTGAAACAAACGAGGTTTGGTGAAATGGTCAAGTTTTAAACATGGTTTTCAAATTAAAAGAAGCGTTTGTTACCGCGTCATTTTGGATAATTTAGAGAAGCTTGCTGAAACCGGCAACAAATGAGAACCTCTATTGTCATTTGTTACATCCAAAGAGATTACAATTTTAGGGGAAACTATGGTGAAATCTAGTATATGGGCTATTCCATCTCAAATCGACCGAAATATAGAGAACATTGACCTTGCAATTTTTAAATACAATGAAACTTTTTCTGTCCGTAGACAAGTATGATTCAATGCTTTGTGCAAAGTTTGAGGCATCAGAACTTCATAGTGTTTAAATTAAAAATATTTTAATTTATCGCATTTTCATAAATTAGCAACTTTAAACTGTTGTGGCTCCGAAACCCTTTCACCAAATGATCAAAATCATGGTTTATTTTGATGCTGAAAAGTTAAAGTTTATATTGACATGTAAACAGTTTTTCTTACTTTTTATGGAAATGGAGAAATTTAGATTTTTCTTAATTAAGACACCTTTGCCCACGAAAAAATATTTTTAAAATATATGGTTAGATTCCACATTGAAAGTACAAATAAACACATATTTTTTACTGGTGCAACGTTAATAAGAAAGTATTGAAAAATCAAATAAAGAAAATAAATAGTACGCGCGTGAACTAACCAGCTGACTGTGAGGTGGGAGCTAGCCTAGGCAAGCAAGGTCAGGAGACACAAACACGTGATGTTTCGTCTAGTAGCGCATAGTTGGGCTAGCTTTATCACAGGTTTTCATAAACACAGGAGTAAAATGACGCCCAAAGCTCGCTTATCTTCATCTCTCGGCCAGTGCTTGCTGTGTTGCGCCTTTCAAGTCTAGGCGTGTGAAAATAATTTATTTCATACCCCCGAAACTTATTTCTGTACCACTAAGCAAACAATGCCGAATCCCTCTTAATAATGCAAGGTTTTTTCTCAATATTTTTTTACATTTTTACAAATAGGCAAAAAGCCTAAAAGTAAGTAAAATCAGAATATCTGTCTCTCTGTATACAATAAAAATAAGGATTACTTCTTAACATAACCTACCAAATGTCAGCTTCAAAATGAGCTCCCGTTCAATGTTCTGCAGTAAATGGTTCCAGAGTTCTGAGCGCTGAAAGAGGCTTGTTTTTTATAAAATACGCTAAATTTGTCGCTCAACAGTACGAAAACCGTTTGACTTTCGATAGTATATTTTTGAAAATGCACTGTCCTCAGCACCTTGTATAAGTAGGGAAAAAATTAGAGTATAAAAAAATGCGAGGTTTTTTACTGATCGATTTCATATGGAATAGCCCATATACAGTCACGAATCTGAATACGTAATAAATATGCACCCATATATAGTTGCTAACTACTAGGATCGCTACTATCGCCTAATTGCAGACAATACGAAATAGTACCTGCACAGTCTATTGTTCCTAGTACCCTCATAAACTCAAGGTTCGTGACTGTATATACCAGAACGTGGTGAAATAATAGTGAAAAATTAAGAAAATCAGCTTTTTTGTTGTTTTTTTTTTATGTTCGTAATTATATTTGAACCTTCTAGTTTCATAATATGGTGTCATCTCCTATTTCAGAGCCCTTCAAATTGTGTCACGTGACTTTTATATATTGCAATAGAGAAAAAAAAATTGAAAAAATTTACAAAATGCTCCCTGTGGCTAGTGCAAAACCGCTTTCTAATCCAAAATCTTCAGCTCTGAACTGCCATCCTTTATAGTCAAATGTGGCCAAACATACGGTGCGTAAGTGAGTCGAGAGAAAAGTTTTTATTTTTGTTCTTTTTTATGCTGTTTTCTCGACTATAACATTTTAAGAAATTTCTGGGCTAATAAAAAAAGCTCCTTGCACAACAGTTATTGTTGAAACTTCTCACAGACGTCAATTAAACGTTGATAAATTAAATTTAATTATAATTTGTATGAAATATTAATATTAGATTTCTTCGAGCATATTCACATTGCACTTAGATTAAAATATGCTACACAAATTCCACAATTTGGGACATCTGGCCGAAATCTACGGCTGACCACTAGGATCCAGAATACAAAGCAGATACAAAGATACAATATGATTGCGGAGAGAATACGGAACAATGATAAATTTAAAAATAAAGTACAATTTGATTTCGGAGAAACATTAGATGAAAATACATTGAAGAGTAATGAAATGAAGTAAAAAAAAATATATTACGTAGTATTATACAAGTGATTGTGTAAAATGGATAATGAATCTCTCAATACCATTAGACAAATTTTGTTAATGTCCTCATTAGAAAATTTAAGAGAAAGGAGAATGGTTTCGGTTAACTTAAATGAAGTTCGCCTAGCGCCAAAAAGAAGTCCTTTCACTTCCTATGTATTAATATACAGGGACATCATTTTATTTTTACTTCACTTTTTATTGTACCTGAGTTTTTGAATGTACTTCACTCCCACCCCTTCTACTAATGAAGTTTCAACTGTTTTCCAGACAGAATCAAGGCCGCTTATAGTAAACAGTACTGAGTTATTGAGTATAGTACGTTCCAGAAATATGTTCGCGTTTTCCAGTGACGAAAGAACTTTCAATATTGAAACATATTTTCGCACAGGTACTCTCCGTTTGTCTACGTCACATCCCGATTTCCCCCACCTGCTTCTGCACGGCCCTCTGTAAAAGCAGGGCTGTCTTAGCTCTTTTCTGAAAACATTAATTTCTGTTAGGAATTAGACGTTTACGTAATATTATACAACTGTTTAAAATAACTTAAATAAAAGGGCCTCGTTAAGTAATTAACTGTCACGTGATTTCCCTCCTTTCTACGATCCTGCGGCATAACCACTCGGACGGACAGTAGATAGCATGTCCGAGTAATTTTATCTGTACGGGTCGGGTGAAGATTGAATTTACATTACATAAGGTACTCTTTTATAGAGTAGGTACAGAATTACTTCAACATGAGTTACTAGTACGAAGGACGAAACTGGTAATTGGAATTAGATGCAATAGTCTATAGTGCGATAATATGCACAAAAGAACTGAAGCCTGTAGGCTATCGAAATGAACGGCTACCATCTTCAAAAATGTGTTTAAATATCCATTTTATGATTATTTTTCAATTGAACTTCATCATTCTCTATATTGTACGCTAATGTGCTGTAGACAGTATAATATACACTACATAATGAATACGTTCGCATGGACAGCTCAGTTCGTGAGTAAAAACACTCATTCTTAATACAGTACTGCATTTTGATTAAACAAAAACCTAATGAAAATTATCGAACTGAAAATCGCGATATTTCCTAGTTTACGTAAATGGATGAAGTACTTTTCTTCCCTCCTATACCTAGTAAAGTGATGTGTTTGTGTTTTACGCCAGTATCATCGAACTCCAGTTGTGGAAGGGGGTAGCGAACGGGTTTTCCGGTTCTCTAAAGGTATAGCCAGGTTAATATTAAAAATGTTAGTAAAAATAAAATGATGTCCCTGTACATTTTGTATCTATCACTGAAGTGAGGAATACATGGGTTGGAAATAGACTTCTTTTCATCGTTAACATTATTGGCTTGTTGATCATCCTTTATTCATGAACTTTAAAAATTTATTGTGTCTCTCTATTTAGACAAAGCTGAAAAAGGTAATTAATTTCTATTCCCAAGACTATTTTCAAGCTTTTCAGAAAATATAAACTTTTTTTTTAAATTTTGTAGCAAAGAGCCTTTTTAGTAACATCAATATAAAATATACTAGTGGACAAAAAATTTGGGACATTGTTTTTACTTTGTTTTTAATATGTCACCAATATGTTTTAAATGGTGATTAATGTAATTATACGATCATAGACGTAACATAGACTGAAAACGAAAGTGATTATGATTATGACTTCATACCACCAAGAATTTCCAACAATAACATCACAATCTAGATTTGAACAAAATTTTGCTTATGCAGAGTCTGACAACAATGGAGAATATTGTTGGTATAGTCCCGTCGCTCTTATTTCCGGCAGCCAATCACGTTGCAGGTCGGCTACATTTAAACGTGTGCGTCTTGTGATTCGCTGATGAAGATGTAAAGCACTTCCTAAGGCTGGATAAATACTTAATATATAATCGCCCGCCATTTTGGCTCTTTCGTTGGCGTTCGCAGAAAGCACACGAGTACGTTATTTGAAGCTCAATTACAGTGCGTTTGATTTACGACATGATAATGTTTAACGGTGCGGCAAATAGATCCCTCGTCTGGTAGTTCGGCAACGAAAGAACAAAAATGGCGAACGGTACTACCTACCTAGACTTTATAGAGCCTTGACTTCCTAAGACGTAAGCAAAGAGGAGGAGTCACGCCGGTAATAACAGGTGTTGTGAAGTCACGTTCATTATGTCTCGTGACCAGAATATTGTACGAAATGGAAATATAAAAATTGGAGATTTGTCCTTCGAAGAAGTGGAAAAATTCAAATATCTTGGAGCAACAGTAAAAAATATAAATGACACTCGGGAGGAAATTAAACGCAGAATAAATATGGGAAATGCCTGTTATTATTCGGTTGAGAAGCCTTTGTCATCTAGTCTTCTGTCAAAAAATCTGAAAGTTAGAATTTATGAAACAGTTATATTACCGGTTGTTCTGTATGGTTGTGAAACTTGGACTCTCACTTTGAGAGAGGAACAGAGATTAAGGGTCTTTGAGAATAAGGTGCTTAGGAAAATATTTGGGGCTAAGAGGGATGAAGTTACAGGAGAATGGAGAAAGTTACACAACGCAGAGCTGCACGCATTGTATACTTCACCTGACATAATTAGGAACATAAAATCCAGACATTTGAGATGGGCAGGACATGTAGCACGTATGGGCGGTTCCAGAAGTGCATATAGAGTGTTAGTTGGGAGGTCGGAGGGAAAAAGACCTTTGGGGAGGCCGAGACGTAGGTGGAAAGATAATATTAAAATGGATTTGAGGGAGGTGGAATATGATGGTAGAGACTGGTTTAATCTTGCTCAGGATAGGGAGCAATGGCGGGCTTATGTGAGGGCGGCAATGAACATCCGGGTTCCTTAAAAGCCAGTAAGTAGTAAAATTATAATCTTATTAATCACTATTTAAAACATATTGGTAACTTATTAAATACATTTACAAAGTAAAATTCAAGTGTCCACAAAATTTTTTTGTCTGTCAGTGTATATTTAAGCAATAACCGTCCGTGCAACAAAAAGAAAAAAAAAATCAGCTTCCAAAAGAGTACATGACCCCTTAAGTAAAAACAATAGAGCTTCTCTCCACGTAGCAAAACGCTGGATCGCTCGGTTAGATAAGACAAGTCCGCGCTTTGCTTCTATTCCTGGAGATAAACAGTCTCGCACGGCGGTCAATGTTTGTGGCACAGACTGTACGGCGTGGGCGTTGTCCCCAGTCCAAACATGCAGAGTGGAACCATGAAAGGAGAGAAACAGAATCGACTACAATGGGCAATGCTTGTTGTTGAGCGTTTAGTGGCACTCAAATGTATTGATTCGCAGCACCTGGGCGGCTGATACTTCAGTTGTTTAACTCGTTCGTGACAACACGGAATGAAACATGCCAGAGCCCAAACACCAGTATTTCCAAATCTAAGCAGCAGCTGATGAAGACTTCACCTTACAAAACCCTGCCGAAGTGAAAGTGCTCACATTTTACTGTATTGTAGTGAGAGATATTTTGTTTTTTACGGTCCCACAAATGTAGAAACGTCTAAAGTTTGGCAGAAAATTTAACGGAGTTTCAAAGCTTTAAATATATAAATGTTGGCAAGTGAGGTAATTTGTTTCTGTGGCCAGCTCACAACTCACAAACATGTCTTTGTCACACGGTGCGAAGACATTAATTAGTCTATGTTCGATAGAAATAGAGGGAAATAGTAATACACGTTACAAGAGCGGTATGTTGACGTTTTCATGTTCGAGGAAAAGATTGAAAAAGCGAAACGTATTTGAACTTTTTTAATTTCCGAGAACATGAAAACAAACATACCGCTCGTGTATCGTACATTATTTTATGCGAAGATCGTTTATTACATACCTGAAAGACGAATTTCTAATTAGTTGCAATGAAATCTCCATCTTGGTTTCTGTTTAATGACGGCAACTTCGGAAAACCAAAATATCTTTCTTCAACATTGTTGCTATAAAATGTTTTCTGTGTTTATTATACTCCAGCAGGCCGTGATATACGTCTGTCTTTTTTTCCCCCAGTCTATAAATGCGAACTTAAAAACAAACGGTAAGGTTATGTAATGATTTATTTTTCATTTTAATATTTTAACAATATTATTTATATAACATATTGCAGTAATAACATCGGCATCTGGAATCTTGTTGATTTTTTCACGGCTTCATTAATGTTACTTGTATCAGGAATGCAATAAGTTTCGTGGAGTAGTAGACTTTACTTATTTTTTGCAAATATTTAAAAACAATAATTAACATTATAATTTAGGTGAAATTGCAGTGGTAAGTTTCCAATTTATAATTATTACTATGTTAAACATCTCTAAAAATAATATGTTAAAAGCCTAAAGCAGTAAAATGAATGTATCGCTTAAGCGGTAAGAAGAGGGAAATTGTTATGTGTGTTACGTTGGGAATACTGAATGTGGTATTTCACACTTACCGAGTATTGGTTCTGTGAGGAAAACAAGCAAATACGCACGATCTCGCACAAAAAATTATACTGGGTGTTTCCGAGGTGGTGTTACAAACTTTCAGGGATGATGGGGAAGGGCACATGTATCAATTTGAGATGAGGAACCATGGTCCGGAAATGACTTAGTCGAAAGTTATAATCAAAAATAGTCGTGTGGAAATGGAATTGTAATTTGGCACCACGTGCCCTCCTTCCCTTGACTTTTGGAACAGTCGTGGAAAAATGGTATGGGCCGGATGTCTCCTACGTGGGTACTTGTCCCGATACAATCTGTGAGCTCGTCTACTGTTCCCATTGGCTCATCCGTATTCGAAAATCAGGTCTGCTTATTCCGCTCTCGTGTACTCCTCCATTTCACTAGGACTGATCGACTGGACACTGCAACTTGTACACATACACTGCTGTCTACAGACGTGCATATCAAGACCGACCATGTCCGTTACACATTACGCTATGTGCATTGTTTTAGTGTAGTTTCCTGTCCCCACCCCTCAGACAGCGCACTGAATGGAATACTGTAAGTAGACAACGTAAACAACGTCCGATGAATACAGTATGTGTAAGATGTACAGATAAATACACATAAATAAGGTGTACAGAGGAATAAAATTATTTCATTTTCACGGAAATATTTTTGCTTGTAACTTTCGACTCTGTCACTTCCGGACCATGGTTCCTTATCTCAAATTGATACATGTGCCCTTCGCCATCATCCCTGTACGTTTGTAACACCACCTCGGAAACACCCTGTATATTCATATGTAAACGCGAAAATACTGTTACCAGCTCTACAACTCACTTCTGAGATTGGGAACCTGAAAGGAGAAGTTACGTTATCACGATGATATGGTAGGGATGATCATGATTATGCAGTGCATAAGAGATTTTAAATCTAGACTTAACATAAATTCCAGACTATAGGCGATTGCAGGAACAATTTTATTATAAAAGAAAAGAAATTACACTATACAGGGTGTTTAAAAAATACGGGGCATAATTTCAGGTATGTATTTCCCACATGTAGACAATCAAAATAGTTCATTACAACATGTGTCCGGAAATGCTTCATTTCCGAGTTTTGGCCTTCACAACATTGAAATTCACCGGAACGTTTTTCTTTCCGCAAGTCGTTGCCTTCAAAGGAGACATTAAGAGGGCACTCTGACAGTTCATTCCGAGGCGAAGGTTACATTCAGTGTTGTGTAGGCGTTAGACTGTGCGACATGTATTCAAATCAAGAGCTGGCAGAGATACGCTTCATGTACGGTAAGGCGGACGGCAATGCTGCGCTGGTTCGTCGTTTGTATCAGGAGAGATACCCACAGCGACAATTTCTAGATCGCAAGACATTTGTACGTCTCCATTACCGTCTGTGCGAGTATGGAAAATTTAACTCTCCTGGTTTAGGAAGGGGACGACCAAGATCTACAACTCCAGAAGTACAGGAGGAGATTCTGGAGGCTGTGAACATGACTCCTTCTATCAGCACACGAAGGGTAGCGTTGCAAGTCAGTGTTCCTCATACGACTGTCTGGACACTGTTGAAAGAGTATCAATTGTATCCTTATCATTTGCAACGTGTACAGGCCCTGTCACCAGCAGATTACCTGCACGAGTTAGGTTCTGTCAGTGGTTCTTGCAGCAGTGTGGTGTAAATCCAAAATTTCCTGCCTTAGTATGATTTACAGATGAAGCACAGTTCACACGAGATGGCATAACAAATTTCCACAATCAGCTTGTATGGGCGTATGAAAACCCACGTGCAACTGTTCCATCTCATCACCAGATGCGGTTCTCCCTCAACACGTGGGCCGGTATCATTGGTGATCGATTAGTTGGACCCCATGTACTTGTAAACAGACTTACGGGGCAGGCGTACACAAACTTCCTGGAAAACACCATACCTCATATATGTATCAAATATGTATCAAATATGAATGAGGTCTCGCCCACCTCATTATACGAATTTTTCTCGTACTTAATGGTATAAAACCATACCTCATGTTTTAGAAGACACTCCACTGATCAATCGTCAACACATTCACTTCTTGCATGATGGCGCTCCTGCACACTTCAATCGTACGGCTCGCCGGTACTTGGATCGAAGGTTTCCTGATCGATGGATAGGTAGAGGTGGCCCAACTGCTTGGCCTCCACGCTCACCTCATCTGAACCCTCTCGATTTCTACTTGTGGGGCCATTTAAAATCATTGGTTTATTCGTCTCCGGTGCCTGATTTGGAATCCCTTCGGAATCGAATTGTGGCATGTTCTGAGGACATACGCAATACTCCTGGAGTTTGGGATCGTGTTCGCAGGTCAATGAGACATCGATGTGAGGTCTGTATTCAAGCAGGAGGTGGACATTTTGAACATCTTCTGTAATGACAACGACCTGCGGAAAGGAAAACGTTCCGGTGAATTTCAATGTTGTGAAGGCCATAACTCGGAAATGAAGCATTTCCGGACACATGTTGTAATGAACTATTTTGATTGTCTACATGTGGGAAATACATACCTGAAATTATGCCCCGTATTTTTTAAACATCCTGTATATCGACAAGCGCACGATCACAAGAAACGTAAAATGTACGTAAGTATGTTACTTTCACTACTGACGCGTGCTTCGATGGAGCCTCTTTGTATGCGCTAGGTAATACAACGATGCGGCGTGGTGATGCGAGAGAAGTTTCGCTCACTCCATAATAATCATAAATTCAATTTATTTATTTCCTCAATTTCAAATCGCACTCTGAACATTTTCCTCCCTTCACTAACCAAAAGCGTGTTTGTTTTTTCCTTGTTTGCAATACACGTTCAAATACCTCACAATAGGAAAAGCAGCTATACAAAGAACACTCAAATTGCCAATGCGTTTCTTTCCAGAGGACGGGAGAAATCTACAGTTGACAGAGAGAGAGAGTGGGCCGTAATGTAAACAGAATGCGGCAGGCTAACCTCGCGTGAGGGTCCACATCATTTGCACAGATGCAGCTGTGCGAAACGTAAGCTGTTCTTCTGTTTTGATCTCTGCACACAAATCCAAACCCTACCATGATCATTTAAATATGTATAGTTAAACGGAGCAAATCAAAACACAATAAATCTAATGCGTGAAGTTGTTTACTTCATTACTGGCTGTTACTTTTGATTGTTGGCGGCACTCTCGATTTTTGGCGGCAACTCTCGTTTGTTCACGACGATTCTCGGTTATTGACGGTGACTCTTGATGACAACGACTCTCCATTGTTGGCCGCAGTTCTCGACTTTTGGTGGCGACTCTCGTTTGTTCACGGCGATTCTCGGTTATTGAAGGTAATTCTTGATTTGAATAATTTCGAGGGAAAAATTGTTCCGGGGCCGGGCATCGAACCCGGGACCTTTGGTTTCACGTACAAACGCTCTACCAACTGAGCTACCCGGGAACTCTACCAGACACCGATCCAATTTTTCCACCTATATCCACAGACCTCAAAGTGGGCTGACAACCGTCAAGCAACCAACTTCGAGTGCACACTAACTCCGAGTGACTTAAATTGTGGTTTTCTGTTAACGAACAGTAACGTGTATTATGCAAATCAAGATTTCAGGTATAACTCCCTGTAAAGTTGGTACGTTCGATGCCCGGCCCCGGAACAATTTTTCCCTCGAAATTATTCAAATCAACTTTACAGGGAGTTATACCTGAAATCTTGATTTGCATAACTCTTGATTGTCGACACTCTCCGTTTTTGGCGGCAGCTCTCGATTTTTGGCGGTGACTCTCATTTGTTGACGGCGATTCTCGGTTATTGAAATTAGGCGATTCTCGGTTATTGAAATTAACTCTTGATTGTTGACGACTCTCCATTGTTAGCGGCAATTCTCGATTTTTGGCGGTGATTCTCGGGTGTTGACGGTGACTCTTGATTGTTGACGACTCTCCATTATTGGCGGCAGCTCTCGATTTTTGGCGGCGACTCTCGATTGTTGCTGACAACTCTTGATTGGTGATGACAATTCTCGATTGTTGGAGACAACTGTTCATTGTTGGTTGCAAATTTTGGCGAAGACATTTGATTTTTGACGACGACTCTTAATTATTAGAGATTTTAGATCGTTATTGTGATATGACGACAAATAGGAGTGGTGATGAAAACTCAGTGATAATAAAGATGATGATAATGACGGCATTCAACATGTTTTAAAACCCTGCTCTCGAATTCTAAACATAGTCGAGCTCTTCTAGTCCTTCACGGTCAGAGAAACCATTAAGAGGTTTAACTCCAAACGAGAGCTTTTACAAAAGCACAATTTCTTGAAGGAAATTAAATATTTATGTTCAATTTTTCATTCTTTGTGAAGCTTGTAAATACGATAATAATTTCAATTATAATATATCTCGTGATCCACCGGCGTAGCTCAGGCAGTAGCGCGTTTTCCCGCTGATGCGGAGCTGCGTTCGGGCGTGGGTTCGATCCCCGCTTGGGCTGATTACCTCTCAAGGTTTTCCTCAATTGTAAGATGAATGCGAAGTAATCCCCGGTAAATCCTCGGTCCTATCTCGGCAAATTATCTCGCTATCACCAATTCCATTAACGCTATAGTGTATAGAGAATTCCAGGTTAAGAAAAAATATATTGGTTTTATGGACTTTGCTTAGTACCTACACTGTAAAACTCTCAGGTAGATAGGCGTTTCTATGACAACTGATCATTTGATCAAAATATAGCCCCATAATATATGATGAATGCTTTTTTCTTAACCTAGAATCCTCTACACAGGGTGTTTAAAAAGTGATGATCAATAATTTACATATGTAAAGTACGAAAAGCCCAATACACATTGGTCCGCAAATTAAATGTTGTCGAGATAATGCACATTTTCTGTTGACATTCCTCGCTGACTAAAAGCAAACGTGCAGACATCCCTAACTGAATTCTACCTAGAGCAGATGTTCAGAATGCTGTCCATGCATCTGAACGCAAATTCTCTTCTCTGTAGTGAGCTGCGAATCCTCTCGGACAGTCCTGGATCATTCCTTATTTAATAAAATGCAAGATCAATGTGAAACCACAATACCTGAAGTGTGTGTCCTCAGAAGTGTAAACCATGATTTTTAAATGACCCCAAACACAGAAATCTAATCGGATTCAAATCCGGTGACGTAGGAGACCACGGTACAGGCCGCCCTCTGTCTAAAGGAATATCGCATGAACGGTTAATTTGCGGAACAATATTTATTGGAACTTTTTTTTTTTTTGCTTCTTTGAGTTTGTACTTTTCATCTGTAATGAGAGTCACTTTTCAAACACCCTGCAGTATTTTATGTAGAGTCGTTAAAAATCAACTAAAAATATATTGAATATCTAATAATTCTTTAAAAGGTGTAGTTCAAGATGTAACAAGAATGCAAAAATGATTAACAATTTTGTATTCGTATCTTAACTCTAAGCACTAGGCCTAAGTAATTTATTAATAACCTAAAGCTAATTGTACTTTTTTCAGTATTACTGTAATGCACTAATATCTAGAGCAGTGGCTGCCAAACACCACGAAATTGTGACGTAATAGAAATGCAACCCGCACACCACTATCCCAGGGAGAGGGATTGAGTGGGTATCTCCTCAGATAATGCAGTGAAAGACAGTGCAGAGACGAACTGTGACCGGAAAACAAAAACAAAATAATATTTTTCTACTTATTAACTACACACACATTTTCCATGTTCACTTTTATTCTCCTATTCGCTATTTTTGTATTATTAATAAAATAAAATATATTTTCTTATTTACCAGAAAAAGAACGTGTACTTCCACATCAGCAGATATTTGAAATTATAAAAACATACCAGACTGGTCACGAAGTTGTAAATTACACTACATACGTCAAAAAAAGTGGTAGTCTTTATAATAAGAAGAATAATGACAAGGTACATTGTTCTTTTATATTTCATTTAAAATTTCACAACAAATTAAGTATCTCATATTTTTGCCATCTGCACAAAAGAAATACTTTTGCTCCCCTCCTCTTTAAAATTAAGATTTTACATATTATCTCTTTCTGTTTTGAAAAAGACATCGAAACATATTATCCTACACACTTGTAACATTATATTGATATTGATATTGATATTTATTTGTCATTCAACTTTACAATTCACAGTTATGGTGGACCTTCACATTTCTGTTTTTCGATCCACCATCCCTTTAATACATATAACTCTTTTCTATTAAGATATTCTTTGCCGAGAATTTCTTGATTGCTTTCTAATGTTCTATTATGACTGAATTGCTATATGTCCTTCCCCCTCTATCCTCTTCTATTCTCTCCCTCCTACGTAGACTGTTTCCCTTCCATTCCTAAATTTCCTATTTTATTACCCCTATCCATATATTTATTTCGATAATACTCCTACAGTTATAGTACCCCTGCTACTACTCCCAATCCAAAACATTGAAAAACATCAAATATCTAATTCACTTAAATTACACTTCCAATTTCCCTCTCATTCCACTTCACATTTGTTCAGATATCATTGTATTCATTGTTTGATAGTTTATCTTATTACACTCTTACCCTATCTTCTTACACTAACACTTTCTTCTCTGTTCCTTTTCTTACACTTTTGCCACCCCTAACTTTTCTGCACTCACTTTTTAGCACTCTTCTTCTTCGCTATAACCAGTAACATTATATGTGTACGTCCGCTGCTGATAAATGTCTTGTCTTATACCGAAGTGATGGCTGTAAACAGAGAGTGAGGGTGTGATGCCATGGTTACGCTTGAGTGGAGGCAGGGGCATGTGTCGCGACACAGCTTTCGGCGATCACTGATCTACAGAATGGTTAATGACGTCACAACCTTTCCCCGCTTATACAGGGCGCATAATGGGCCAAATATGCCTTAGTTTAAGGACCCTGATCAAAAAGTCAAGCCAAGATATCGCAATGTTACGTAGGTACCACGTCACCGAAGCAGTCTTGAGACCGTACGTCTGTCTCGAACTAGATACTCAGCAAATCGATGAGGCTGCTACAATTCGACACTCTGAAATGCTGTCATGGCTGTGGTCAGTGGTGATCAATCATTGTTATGGTAAGACGTCACAGCACGTTAAAAAGAACTCTCGTCGCTTTCGTAAGTGCTCCATAGAGTTTCCGCACAAATCTTTCATCTGATCGTGAATCTGATACTTTGTCACCTGACAATATCTGGAGCAGAGCTGTCCAACCGACGAGACTTCTCAAGGATTCATGGATAGTGCAGTAGCGTATTCAAAAACACGTAAAATGGTGTTTAAATAAATAAATTACTATGGTTACAATTTAATAGTAATATACGTTACAAGAGCGGTATGTTGACGTTTTCATGGTCGAGGAAAAGATTGAAAAAGCGAAACGTATTTGAGCTTTTTTAATTTCCGAGAACATAAAAACAAACATACCGCTCGTGTATCGTACATTATTTTGTGCGAAGATCGTTTATTATATACCTGAAAGACGAATTTCTATTTAGTTGCAGTGAAATCTCCATGTTGGTTTCTGTTTAATGACGGCAACTTCGGAAAACTTAATATCTTTCTTCAACATTGTTGCTATAAAATGTTTTCTGTGTTTACTATACTCCAGCAGGCCGTGATATACGTCTGTCTTTTTTTTCCCCCCAGTCTATAAATGCGAACTTAAAACAAACGGTAAGGTTATGTAATGATTTATTTTTTCATTTTAATATTTTAACAATTATTTATATAACATATTGCAGTAATAACATCCGCATCTGGAATCTTGTTGATTTTTTCACGACTTCCTTAATGTTACTTGTATCAGGAATGCAGTAAGTTTCGTGGAGTAGTAGACTTTACTTAATTTTCGCAAATATTTAAAAACAATAATTAACATTGCAATTTAGGTGAAATTGCAGTGGTAAGTTTCCAATTTATAATTATTACTATGTTAAACGTCTCTAAAACTAATATGTTAAAAGCCTAAAGCAGTAAAATGAATGTCGCGCTTAAGCGGAACCAGGTGGCCCGGGTTCGAATCCCGGTCGGTGCAAGTTACCTGGTTGAGGTTTTTTTCCGGGGTTTTCCTTAACCCAATACGAGCAAATGCTGGGTAACTTTCGGTGCTGGACCCCAAACTCATTTCACCGGCATTATCACCTTCATCTCATTCAGATGCTAGATAACCTAGATGTTTATACAGCGTCGTAAAATAACCCAATAAAATAAATATACAGTCACGAAGCTCAATACGTAGTAAATATGCATCCATAGATAGTTGCTAACCATTGGATCGCTAATATCGCCTCATTACAGACAATGCGAAATAGTATCGGCACAGTCAATTGTCCCTAGCACCCTCACAACTCAAGCTTCGTGACTGTATATACTAGACTGTGGTATTAGCCTACTGGAGTTTTTAAGCAGACGACGAGCATGCGTCTAAGAACAGAAGTACTTGACTGACGGTTCACGCTATCTTGTTTCGTCAAGTGGGAAAGGAAAAAACATAGACCACTCTAACAATTAAACTAATATTTACAATTTAAATTATGTTACACTATGTACACTAGAATATGCTATTTTTACTATTCACACTATAATAAAGAATGTAGGCGTATATTGATCAAACATTTATAATATGTAGCTTATGCACAGTGTTGTGTATTGTAATGCAAGGTACGATATTTTATTTCATGACACTATAGTCTACTTATTTTGCAAATTGTGTACAATAGTGCAAATAATGTTTGAGTACAGTAATTCTTTGTTATTTATGGTAGTGTAATAGAGAAAATAGTGCATTTTTGTGTGCACAGTGTAAAGGGCTGTCAGGCATATACTAATTTACTACCTTCAAAAGCCGATTATCGGAAAGACTGCTTTTCGTGTGTAGAATATGATATTTCTTCAATTAGTACTTTTGTAGAATATTTATTTTTAATATATAAATTTTCCGTCAATATGTTATCATTCTTTCGATCCAAATTGTCCTATTTAACACTCAATTATACTTGTTTAACTCTTAAAATTTCGGGTAACTAAAAACACTACATTTTGTCCTACTATTATTACCATTCTTATTTTTTTATATTTTTTATCATTTATCAGAGCTTCCTCAAATTAGAGGCTGCCATTAGAAAAGGCATACAAAACAATACAAGAACATAATAGAAGATGAGAGCTGAAAGAGTAAGAAAAAAGGCAAACAAATACACAAACAATGGCAGTTTACAGAAAAAAAAATTCAAGTAAAGAATCAATGAAAGCTAAGAAGAAAAAGAAAAATGATAATGGTGCGTCAATTTTTTTCCATACACTTCGCTATTTTCTGTATTGATGTTATTTACATTTGAAGAGTCCACTGCAAGAATGATGGATGTCACTTTCTTGTCGAAAATGAACCAAGACTGTCAATGCATAGCTTAAGACATACAGAATGTACACAGAGAGTTATAGGGCCTATGGCATTAACACTGATAGTCATTGTCCAGTAATGATCGGAAAATCACAGTTAAGCTTTGAGCGCTAAGCATTTCAAACTTTCAATTGCTTCTCCAAATGACATCATCATTCTTGCAGTGGACTTTTCATTTGCTTGTTGAGTGGAAGAGAAGGCCTTATGACCTTAACTCTGCCAGTATCAGTAAAAATAAATAAAATAAATAAATAATTAACCAGAGGTATCAAATTATATGCTTGTGAATCCATCATCTAGTATAACTCAACTTACTGGGGCTTTAGTTAGCGTAACTTGCTGTGTTACTTTTTGTGTACAGTAACTGTAATTGTAACTGTGTTACTTTTTCTGATAACTAACTTACTTACTTTTAAAAAGTAACTTAACCATCTCCGATTTTTCTCTATCAAGTCACTCGTGGAAAATATCTAAATTTATTAAATTCATATTTAATCAACTACATTTATATTTTTTTTTACCGCCTCAACTTCCTCTTCTTAACCGTGAGGTTAATCTTCTCTCCACCACGACAAAACAATGACGCAACGGCAGACTCACGGCAAAACAATGAACTATATTCGGAAGAATGATCTTTTTCCGTTGTTATTTAATTCGCTGTTAAATGTTATGTTCCCAGCATAAGAGTCTGGCGACATTACATAATGGATTAAGTAATCTATAAAATTGGAAGGAAACATCATTAAACGTTATCTCTATCATATAAAGGACAATAAACACGAGAAAATAGTGCAATACATCAGTAGTCGTTTATCATCTCTGAGTTTTCCCCCCATTTATTGATTTTAGTATTAACATATCTTCGCATTGTCATGCAGGTCTTCTTACTTGTCCACGATACACTCACATGCCGATACAAAACCCTCCCATACATACAGTAGCGTGCAAATTAATCCGAACAACGTAATTACTTATGCAAAAACACTCGAACGGGATAAAAAAGGATCTAAGACATACCTCAGTAATCTATGTGGCCTCCCTTGTTCCTAATAACAGCTCTGAGACGATTTGGCATGGATTCCACTAATTTCCCACAAATATTCTTCATTTCTTCATCGCGAAACCATACACCAATGAGGGCAGAAATCATCTTCTCCTTTGTAGAACAATCCATTTTTTGCATTCTTCTTTTGCAAATTGACCACAAGTTCTCAATGGGGTTGATGTCGGGTGAGTTGCCTGGCCAGGGGAGTACCTGAATATTCTTCTTGTTGAAGAATTCTGTAGTTTTTCGAGACGTATGGCATGGTGCCAGGTCTTGTTGGAACACACCTCTGCCATCCGGAAATGATTTTTGCAGCTGGGGTACGATTCTGGTTTCCAATAAGTGAATATATTTGTCAGAATTCATCATTCCCTTGATAGGTATTAATGCTCCAGGCCCTTCATGTGTAAAACAACCCCAAAACATTACTTTAGGGGGGTATTTGGGTGATTGTTGGAGATGAGCTGCTGTTACTTTTTCGGATCCTTTCCGTACGTAAAAAAACGGTGGCCGTGGACCTCGAAATGAGACTCATCGGAAAAAAGTACATTCTTCCAGTCATTCACTGTCCAGTGTTGATGTAATTTTTCCCACATTAAGCGTTTTTTGCACATAACAGGGGTTAGCAGTTGCTTCTTAATAGGCTTACGAGCCCTTCGTCCAGCTTCCAAAAGCCTACGCCGCACTGTTGTGACGTGAATATTCGCCCCAGTGGTAGCCATTAACTCGCGGGTTAAGTCGACAGCAGTTAGTCTAGGATTTAATTTACTTTTCCTGACAATTAAATGATCATCTGCAGGTGAAGTCTTCCTTTTCCGGCCACAGTTTCCTTTTTTCTGGGGTGTGATGGATCCAGTCTCCCTGTATCGTTTTATGATCGAATTAACAGTAGCCAAACCGATGTGACATTCTGCAGCAATTTGCCTCTGTGTCATAGAAGAATGCTCTGCTAATGTTATAATTTTAGACCGTTTTCGTTGAGTTGTATCCATTTGTGAAGACGACAGAATGTACAGAGGATTGCAGTATTAAGTCTTCAACACAACTGAAATGCTTATAAGTACAAAACGACAGGCAAAATGTCACATATTATAAAAAAATAATAACGACACACCTTCAACAATGGAATTACACGTATTACAGATGTCAATTAAAGCGGTATGAGCAGCTGTGAGGCCAACAATGACATAAAATGTAAAAATATGTCGTGTTCGGATTAATTTGCACGCTACTGTATTTCCTCACGGATAAGCAGCATTCTATCCCACAGTTGTGTTATGAGCTTCCTTCACTTGCCGCAAGCTATGTATGGAGGATCAAGGCCTGAAATAGTAATAAAAGGTGTCCACCCGTCTGGAAAACTAGGAATACCGGGAAATATCAGGGATTTTGTTAAATTACGGGAAAACCGGAAATTGTCAGGGAATTCTGGAAAAAAAATCCTGAAACTTAACTTCTTATAAAATATTTGAGGTAATATTTGCTGCGTTTTAACCCAAAGAGTACGGAATATCACAGGATATAATAAACAGGGTGATTCACGAGGATTTACCGCCATTTACCGAAGACATTCAGAGCAAAACAGGCCACATAAGCATGTGTTCTCATCTCAACATTTTCGAAGTTAAACTAATTTGAAGTTGTTTGTAAAATACCATTAATCTTTAAATTTAAGTGTAAAAGAATATTACAGACAAAAAACGAACTATTCAGGAGTATCATTTCTTTAATTAGCTAGTATTCTGAAGTTAATAATGTGTTGTGAATTCCATAGTTCCTTCGTACAGATTTTTTTTTCGATTTTTAATTATAATCACATTTTCTTACACATTTATCACAACAATTATTACAAATCACGCTACTCTTGTAAATTCTTCAAGACTGTACATTAGGCTGCATAATTAAACTGTAAGGAATCAAGTTTCTAAAGTCGTATGTTTTGAAACAATTTTTGTGATAAGTGCTTATGAATAACGTAATTTTTAGTTAAAAAATGAAAAACAAAATCTGTACAAAGCAATTAACAATACATTTTTAACTTCAGAACACCAGTCAATTAAAGAAATGATACTTCTGAATAATTCATTCTCTATCTGTGATACTCTTTTCCCTTAAAACTAAAGAAAAAAGGTATTTTACTGACTATTTCGTTTATATGACGTCATTCTATTTTCGACCAATGAAGTGTAATGAAATTTTGAATTCCAACCAATCACAGTCACACTTAGCGATAATTTTTGCAGCTAGATTTATGGCTATCAATTTATCGCATGGTCGTTCTTTTGTTTAGTCGTTGTCGCCAACTGTTTCCCCGTAAATTGACGATTATGAATACATTAAGATGCAACTACACGGTTAAACTTTTCTTTCAACTTTAAAGCAATGAATGCAAAATTGATATTTAATATTAATTAATATATTTACGCAGTGAAGACGACGTTCAAAACGGCGCACCATGTAGACACAAAATCTTCATGCATCTTAATTGAACGTACCTTTTAAACTTGATTCTTTCAATATTCTTCCCAGATTGCACGCATACGCGATTGGAATATTGAACTGTGTAGATGCAGCTTTAGTTCCGTTACACACTACAGCGAAAATGCGTTTGTTGAGCTATAAAAAATACTTTCGTGTAGCACTGATTGTGGTCGAAATAAGATACAGCTGACATTGGTCCTGCTCCCACAGGTAACTTAACCAATAAGTAGTCTATAAAATTTTATCTTGTGAATGAAATGAAACATTTAATAGAAATTCAGATGTTCAAATTTATGTAACATCATCGCATATCAAACTCAAAGACCTTGCATAGTAATAATGTCTTTGATCAAACTGCCTTCCGTATGGCGTAATAAAATTCGTGTTTTAATTAGGCCTATCTATACAGAGATGGCTTCACTGTGTAGCAACATGTCTCGCTGTGAATACATAAGCATTGGTATATAGCTGTCCCCACTGTTACTGTTAAATTAAATTATGATTTCAGCAGATAATGAAAATGTATTTATGTTACAATAATAAGAGAAAAGTGCAGTACATGTAATTAACATTGTTAAACCTGTATTTCGCTTTTCGCAATTGGCATTACTGAATAATAACATCGAATTTCTTTATTGCAGTAATCGACATTCATCTACGAGTATTTCAACTTCACAATGTCTGAATAGGTTAAGTTTTCGTTAATAAACAATTATTAACATTTTGTGATCGCATTTTAGGGATTATATTATTTACATTTTTATTTTATTCACGAAATAGTCCTAATAAATGCCACTCGAGGTCTGAGATTTCCCAGATAAATCTCAGACCTCTCGTGACATTACTACAGACAATTTCAAATTACTGTAACTGAAAATATTGAGATTAGGACACATGTTTATATGACTTTTTTGCTCAGAATGTCTTTGGAAATAAGTTCCGTAGGTGACGGTAAATACTCGTGAATCACCCTGTATATAGACCTACCTACCATACCATTTAGTAAGTTAAAACATGCCACCGTCCACTGAGAAAGGACTAGTACATTGTGTTGGGCGGCTTTGGTTTTCTAGATAGTCTATTACGAAATATTGTGGAGAGCGCATTCACCAGGTTCGTTTTTAACTGTAATGAATCCTTTTAAAAAATTAATTAAATTGAATAGAACTTACAAATGATTTACAATGTAATCACAATTTAATTGTCTAGGCCTATACAGGGTGGACGTGAAATAGCCTTGCAGATTTCCAGACCGAATAGCTCATGTTATGTGTCACAAAAAACTATCGTATTATATTGTATTGTATTGTATTGCATTGTATTGCATTGTATTTACTAACATTCCATGGTATTCATACATTGCTTTACAGCTAGAATATGGAAGAAGTCAAAAAACTTAATACTATTATAAAGTCTTAATTTATAGTCACAGTCTAGATGAAAAATATATACACAAGAGCTTTACAATATAGTCTACTAGTACAACACAAAGTTTTAGTATCAATTTCATGAAGTGTTATTGAATGTCATGAATTCACTTACAGAATAGAAGGCGTGAGAAATTAGGTACTTCTTTAATTTGGCCCTAAATAAAAATATTGGTGGAAAATTCATATAGTTTTTTTCAGAACAAATGGTGGGAAGATAGGAGGAGGATGAGAATGGAGTAAAATGAAGGTGAAAATAGGAAGGTAGAAAAAGATGAACTTTGTATTCGACAGAAAATGGAGAAGAAAATGCATCAGTTATTCATAGATTTCAAAAAGGTATATGACTCGGTTAAGAGAGAAGCTCTATATGATATTCTTACTGAATTTGGTATTCCCAAAAAACTAGTTCCATTAATTAAAATGTGTCTCAGTGAAACATACAGCAGAGTTCGTATAGGTCAGTTTCTATCCAATTCACTGTGGGCTAAAGCAAGGACATGCACTGTCACCTTTACTTTTCAACTTTGCTCTAGAGTATGCCATTAGGAAAGTCCAGGATAACAGAGAGGGTTTGGATTTGAAAGGGTTACATCAGTTGCTTGTCTATGCGGATGACGTGAATATGTTAGGAGAAAATCCACAAACGATGAGGGAAAACACGGGAATTTTACTTGAAGCAATTAAAGAGATAGGTCTGGAAGTAAATCCCGAAAAGACAAAGTATATGTACGAAATGGAAACATAAAAATTGGAGATTTATCTTTTGAAGAGGTGGGAAAATTCAAATACCTGGGAGCAACAGTAACAAATATAAATGGTACTCGGGAGGAAATTAAACACAGAATAAATATGGGAATTGCCTGTTATTATTCCGTTGAGAAGCTTTTATCAACCATTCTGCTGTAAAAAAATCTGACAGTTAGAATTTATAAAACAGTTATATTACCGGTTGTTCTTTATGGTTGTGAAACTTGGACTCTCACTTCGAGAGAGGAACATAGGTTAAGGGTGTTTGAGAATAAGGTGCTTAGGAAAACATTTGGGGCTAAGAGGGATGAAGTTACAGGACAACTCAGAAAGTTACACAACACAGAACTGCACGCATTGTATTCTTCACCTGACATAATCAGGAACATTAAATCCAGACGTTTGAGATGGGCAGGGCATGTAGCACGTATGGGCGAATCCAGAAATGTATGTAGTGTGTTAGTTGGGAGGTCGGAGGGAAAAAGACCTTTAGGGAGTCCGAGACGTAGATGAGAACATAATATTAAAATGGATTTGAGGGAGGTGGGATATGATGATAGAGACTGGATTGATGTTGCTCAGGATAGGGACCAATGGCGGGCTTATGTGAGGGCGGCAATGAACCTCCGGGTTCCTTAAAAGTGAGTAAGTAAGAAGAAGATGAACATTAAAAAATACATACTCGTATATTCCGTTTATCGCAAAACTTACAGAAATATAATCGACAAAGCTCAAGTTGCAAGACTA